>NC_092865.1:12303222-12436097 GCF_032062135.1 Pyxicephalus adspersus
TGGGTGGAGGCACTGCCAACTTTATTATTATCCTCACTCTTCCATATAGCGAAGGCTCAGGATCCTCTTTGTTATCTACAGGTTAGCGCCATAGCTTGTTTTGTGGGAGTCATTTACATTACCCCCCCCCCATAACAGGGCTACATAATCATTAGGATGACCTACTAAAATTCAAATCCAGCATCAGAAGGGCTGATAACTGTCCTGAAGTCCCAAATTCCCCTGTCTCCTTTTTGTTGGCTTATCAGTTGTCCCTCTATTTGGGTGGATATGTACCACTCATAATGCCTACTGTGAGAGCATTCTCCTTGACTACTGCTCCATGCCAGCCACGGCACCTCAGCACTGCCACCCCCCATGCCAGCAAAAGTGGGGCATTAAGAAAAAGTACTTTTATAGTACTTTATATGCTTTGTAGCCTCATATCTGTTTGACTGCAGTATGATATCTAAGGCACTGTTGCCTCTAACTGCTTGTCTCCAGAGTGAGATAAAAAAGTCATACCCTATCCAATATTATTTTGAACTATTAGATGATTAGGTCTATCAAAATATCAAATCATTCAAAAATAGATCACATTCATAACTGATTTTTGGGCTAATCAGGCATTTTTGTGATGTCTAATGGTTAACCATTGTATTAAAATCAAATCCACCTTTTGTGTCACAGTTGAATCTCAATTATACTGTATAAGTTGGTAAAAAGAGTTGTAATATTGGTACACAAATGTACATAAAATAATTAGTGTTGGTCGAATACCTCACTATTCGATTTGACAGCTATTCGATCGAATAGGGCGATACTGTTCGGGTGATCGAACGTCCAATTCGAACACCATTAAAGTCATTGGGGGGAAAATTCGGGTTATTTTTCGGGACTGTGTAGAATTGCAAGAGCAATCAGGGGAGCAGAGCTGACAGCTCCACTCCCCAGATTGCTCTTGCAGCCCTAGCATAACTATAGTATGCGTTCTTGGATAGAGATTCTATATCCAAGAACACAGGAGTCCCACGGGATCCCCAGGCACTGGAGGCTAAATGGGGACAAGTCTCCCCATTCATTTACCTCTAGTGCTCTGTGATTGGCTTGGCTGCGCTTGAGCTGTCATCAGGGTTTAACTTTCCTCAGCCAATCACAGCGCACTAGAGTTAAATGAATGGGGAGACTTGTCTCCATTTAGCCTTCCAGTGCCCAGTGATCCCGTGGGACCGTGGGGATCCCGCACTGACAGAAGGATCATCCTGTCATTGTGGGATAACCTGTAAAAAAATTTAAAAAAAAGTTAGTTACACATTTATTTAACACATTTTTTTACACACGAATTTGCAAAGTCGAATCCTGTGTTTTTCGGGTCGGGTCTATCTGAATTCACACAGCCATATTTGGGTCGAAGATAAGGACAACCCGAATTTGAACACCAACACTATAAATAATCATTGTTTAGAAAATACTATTGAAAATAGTTACATAGTAGATGTCTGGCATTAGTGACATTACTACTGTGCTGCTCAATGTTCTCCTTGCTGAAAGCTCTGACACGAGGAAGCAAAGCCCTGCCTTCATTAAGATTAATACTTCCATACAGTGACATAGTGCAGAACAAGGCATGCTAAGTCAGTAATTGCATACCTACATAGTACCTTCTCAGCATCCCAAGCACACACTCTTAGGCTGTGCACAGCTCAAGGGGATTTTATGGGCAGATTAGTCCCTGGGTTCATCTTGCCCAGCCATTAGCTACTAGGATCCTCTGCCTCAAGTCACCAGTTACCTGGTTGTAGTTTTAACCTGTGCTAACCTTCTGCTGTTGTGTTTATTCATTGCATTTACTGGTGCTGATTCTGTCTGCTTCCTGACTGAGATTGTATTCTGCCTGGATCAACCTGTGACCCTGATTCTTTTAGGACAAAAAGACTGTTTTTGTCAATTATATCTTTTTTGGTGGATGAATTACCTGTGTATGGCTCTATATTCTGCACTTACCTCTGCTGGACTCAGTATTGTGTTATCTGTGGTCTCCTGATCCACTGTCAGTCCTTTCTAGGTGCCATCCTTTGCGCACAGACATCCCGGGGGCCACTGTGTGCTGTGACAATGTAATTGACCTCCTGAGGCTGAGCTGGGGGTTGCTATAGTGTGGAGCTAGATTAGGGACGTGGCGTCTGAATGCTGTCACAGGACCAGGTCCTTACACTAACCAACTGATTTTTGCTATTCATTTTATGTTGGCATGTGGCAAAGGTGTGTCATTGGCTTACATACTGCTACAGAGTGTCCCTCTTTCCTACCTCCGAAAGTTAGGCCATATTTAAAATTCAATCTTAATATTGAACCAAAATGTTACTAATAGCATAATCTATGGCAAGAATAAGTAAAGTCAATACTGTTTTGCATAGTTCTCCCTTCTGGAGGCTTTGACGTGAGGAAGCAAAGCCCTGCCTCCACCAAGATGGTCACCTCTATACTGGGACCATGCAGAGCAATAGGGAATAGATCAGCTGCAGGGATATCTAATCCTTTATCTTCTACCTCCCCTTTTTTTGGCCCATCTTTCACAGTTCAGTCCCTCTTTAACCCCGATCACGTTCCTGCGGCACTAAAAATTCATCTGCCCTCCAGGAGCAGAAAAATCAAATATCTACTTTAGTCCATCACACAATTCACAACGCATCTGCATATCTCAGAAACGTCTTTCCACGTCCGTGGCGAGGGACACAATTGTCAGAATATATGAACGAGATCGCAAAAGATGCCTATAAGAAAAAAAAATACATATATATAATTTAACACATCATGCATATGGAAGCCACAGGCTCTGATAAACCTGCAGATCCGCCGCCCTCCCCCTGCCATGTAATGCATTTGTAATTCTGTATATTCTTGAAATATGACAGCGGTATAATCCTTACCCCCCGCTGACAATATGCAGCCAGGCTGCAAAGTTCTGCCTTCCAGATACACAGACACATTACACTTGTCACTGCGAGGAGAATCATTTGCAAACTGCCAGTTGTAAGAATTGAACTGTAACCAAACCGTGAGCCTGCTGTGAGCTACAGATGTGTGAAAATAAAAGAAGCTTGCATCGGAGGCATTTTCCCCGCTAACTCTAATGTTCCGTAACAAACTTGCTGTACTGGGTGACAGCAGTCGATGGCTCGCAGCGTACAAACTTGTAACGTATTACATCATTTGGATTTTGTTTTTCATCGGTGATGAGAGCCTGGTGGTAAATGTTAAGTAATCACGGAGAAAGTTTCATGTTTTCAATTACCGACCTTCTGTCAGGTTATCCAGTGTTTATTGAGCTTGTGGTACAAACCGCTTTCTGAATCCGTATGTGGCACGGAATACAAATGCGGGTTGAGACGCAGCATTCGCCGAGGCTAGCTAAAACTATTCTATTGCATATGAATTTGGATGAAAGTTGTAAAAAATTAGGAAGAAGGTGATTTTAATTTTTTCTTCTTGCTAGTAATTGGCGGCGGAAAAGTCAATGCCATTATGCTTATCCTTTATATCCTATCTACAGCAGGTACAATTACCTAACCAGTGCTCCTTTGCCTGCATCACACCTTGTCACAATGGGCCTGATTTTATTAAAGCTCTCCAAGGCTGGAGAAGATACACTTTCATCAGTGAAGCTGAGTGATCCAGCAAACCTGGAATGGATTTCCTAAAAGTCATTTGCTATTTGTTAGCAAATGCTTTTAATCCTGGACCAGATCCTTTCCAGGTTTTCTGGATTACCCAGCTTCACTGATGAATGTGTATCCTTTCCAGCCCTGGAGAGCTTTAATAAATTAGGTCCAATATCTGAAGCATGGGACCATCTACTATGTGACAATGCTCAGGTCTTGAAGCCAATCACTAGGCCTGTGCTTTTTCATGTGACTGGTCGACAGACATCATTCCCGCTCTTGGTGTCCATCACCAGTAAACATCTTGGATTTCAGTGCTGGATGCTGCAGTGGTATAACTTACTTTGGTAAAATGAATATATCCTAAAATACTCTTATCACTCTTGTTTTTTCTTTGTTCTATCTAAGGATGGCAGATTTTTTTGCTGCAGTGTTCCACTTTTTTTTCCTAGGAGAACAATAAAAAATAATGTTTTACTATCATTTTTTTTCATATGATTTTATATTTTTATTGTATTGTTATATACGTTTATAGTATATTTTTTATTATGTAACCAGCAGGAGGTGCTCTTCCTGTTCCTCCTGGTGACACTCCCGCTTGTGTGGTTGTGTCCTCAGCTACAATGAAAGACTGCTAGTCCAGTGCCGACAACTGTCGGTAATCATGGCATCTTTGCATATCTGGATTCAACAACATAAGGGAATTAACCCATTGGATTTATTTTCAGGTTCACAACATGTACTAGATTTTCACTGCCCAAAAGGATCATTCATGATTGCACCAGGTAAAATTTTAGGGTTAGTACACGTGTAACCCAACGTCAATAAGGAGGTCATTAGTGATCCGCCATATTGAATTACCAATGACTGTATCAGTAATAAAAATTGATGATCATTCTGACATTTGAAAAAATTTAATAGCAATAGATGTTGCTAAAATCAACACAGGACAATTGTAAATGACTCAAATATTTCTAAGACCTTGAAACCCATTAAAGAAACAGAAAAAAAGGCTCAAGCTTGTTCTGTTGCAGAATTAATTGTTTTATTAGCGGACCTGATTTTATTTAAACCCACAAAGCAAATGACCTTCACTTAACAGTAATGATACCATCTGAATATGCACATAGAAGTCTGAGCAAAACTTGAGAGTATGACATTGTATTTACAGTTATCACTACAGCCTAGTTGCATGTCTTGTCATTTGTGGCTAGTTGAAGCTCGACAAAGGCTGCAGAGATCTTTCATGGGATTAGGTAGAAAGTCAGCCGTATGTTGGGAGATGCTTCCTTCCAGAAGTGAGAATTAACGTTTCTGATAAACTTTTCAAACTTTGGCATAGATAACTATAAATGACATTAATTACGCTTTCATAAAAAGTTTATATCTAAGTTTGCAGGGCTTTTAAGTCGAGATCATTGAGTAGCAGAGCATTCTTCAGTACAGGCACAGCTGGTGTGAATGTCTACGTCTTTAATCAAGTCCTCGGATGACTGTCTCGGGTTTGATTGCCAGTCTGCCAGGTCTATAGCGGACTCTAGGAGACACAACATGAGTGATAATGAGTTTGAGAGATAATATTACTTCTACAGTGAATAGTTTATCACCATCTCTTACCCTACTTTCCATTCCATAGTATGCTATTCCTTCTTTAAGTTATATGATTTAGAGATGAGACACACAGGCATTTTTGGTGCAATGTTTAATAACTGGCAGCATAGTTGGCTTAGTGGAACCCTCACTTTGCAGCACTAGGTCCCAGGTTTAAATCTGGGCCAGAAGACTATTTAGGAGTTTGCATGTTCTCCCCCTGTTTGTGTGGGTTTACCTCCTGGCACTCCAGTTTCCTCCCACATCCCAAAAAACATGCAGTTAGAATAATTGGCTTTCCTTCAAACTTTATTATTATTATTATTATTATTATTAATAATAATAAACAGGATTTATTTAATGCCAACATATTATGCAGCGCTGTACATTAAATAGGGGTTGCAAATGACAGACTAATACAGACAGTGATACAGGAGGAGAGGAACCTGCCCCGAAGAGCTTACAATCTAGTATGTGGGGGAATTTACACACAATAGGAGGGGAGATATGTAGTTGTGGAAAGTAGTGATGGTTTCAAAAGACAGAAGAAGATGGGTAGGCAAGTTTGAAAAAATGGGTTTTGAGTGCTCTTTTAAATGAGCAGAAAGTAGGAGTAAGCCAAATTGGATGAGAAGACCATTCCAGAGAGTTGGGGCAGCTCTAGAGAAGTCTTGTATCGGTGTGCGTGATGAGGTTATCAGTGAGGAAGTCATTAGGAGGTCATTGGAGGAGCAGAGAGAGCGGCTGGGGGAGTACTTTTTTACCAGGTCAGAATTGTAAGTGGGACAATAAACTTGTTCTTAAACTGTGTTATTGACTATGGTAGGGGCATTAGATTGTGAGCTCCTTCGAGGGTTAGTGATATGACAATGGACTTTGTAAAGTGCTATGTAATATGTTGGTACTAAAAAAATGAAAGTAATAATAAAAATATTTACCTTTCATTTCCTGCACTTGGGGAAAAATGGTGTCTTAATGGTATAGAATAAAGCTTGTAAGTGTATGTATAACCAAATTGTTGGCAAGAGGTAAAAACTCTTCTAGGTTATTGTCTTGCTGTTCCTGCACCACTTGCAAAAATTATCTGTACAAAAATGCTGCAGGAAGTCGGGGGAATTCCCCTCTTAGACAGACACCTCCACAACAATTGCCCTATCTAAGGTTTTTCTCCTTACCTTGTTCTGAGAAGGAGTCAAAATTTTCAAATACCCCGTATCTTTCTGTTTTCAGTAACAATGGTCACCAGGAAAGATCAGTTGGTAAATCTCTTCAGTGGAGACTTAGAAAGCAATACAAATTTGGAAGATGGGCTAAATAAATCTTCCCTACTCAAAAAAAAAAACTAAATTCTGTTCTGTTTTGCAAGCGATCACTAATTGCTAGAGATGAATCAATGATAATCTTGGTAGTGGAGCCATGCTACCAAAAATTGCTGTGTGTGCCTAGGCAATAAATGGTCCTGGAAACTCTTTAACCTTTTGCAGAAATTAGAAAAAAAAGTAAACTAAATGTTCAATGGTTTGCGGCAGTAAACAAGACACACAAGTATAGAAGCGGGTTCAAGTACGACTGATGACAAGGAGATTTCACCAGGGATGAGAGTGCGCATTTAATAAATTCAGTCCCGCGGCGAATTAGGCTGGCCTTGCTTACCAAACATGTAGGCGACAACGGCCTTTGTAAATTCGGCCGGCTCCGCTCCCCTGATTGCTGTTGCAGCCCTGTAGTATGTGTTCGTAGATAGAGATTCTCTATTCAGGAACACAGTGCGAGTCTTGCTGGCTGCTTATAAATAAATGCAGCGTGGGAAAAATCCTCTTTTTTTTTTCCCACGGCCACGTTCATTCATAAATGCAAGCTGAATGACTCGCACTGACAGGAGGATTACCGCGGCTGCATTTATGAATGGAGCGGTGAAAATTCTCTCAGTGAGAGATCACCGGGCACTACAAGCTTGCCCTTATTCTAACCTTTATTGCCCGGGGATGGCTCACGGACAGGAGGATTCCCACGGCTGTATTTATGAATGCAGCTGAGGTAATTCTCCTATAGTGATTTCCTGGATTTCCAATGGTTTCGCAAAATTTCACAGACCCATCTGAACTTTGAGGAAATTTTCCTTTTTATGACACTTGCAGGCCATGGTGCCTAAAAACTGAAATGATCATTATTAGAATTTCATCCTATTTATTTTCTTTAAAAGACAATACTTTAGATCAATGCTAATAAATTAAATAAAAATGTAATTGCTCCCTAAGGAAATAATCTGTAAGGATTTAGAGTGTAATAAATGTATTAATATAAAATCTAACATTTCTTGATGTTTTGTGAAATGTATTACTGATAGGTGCTGAAGGTGGCACTGCGATGCTACTGAAAATAAAACATTAGGAATACTTGAAAGTGAATGCAGCCCCTGCTGTACATTGAATCACACACGTTTTTCTGATTATGATTCTGTTAAGGTTGTTTTAAAGATAAAATCTAATGAGAACAATTTTGCATGTAAGGTTCTGTACATACTAAAATCCATTATCACCCCAATGTACAGATTTATTGAAGGAATATTGACTGTTCACAAGTAAATTATTTCTTTGCAAGAGATATTTTTCTTAGTGTAGTGAATGACCAGAAACTTTGGTGACTTCAACTATACAATTACATGTAAGGAAACAAAATTGTTTTTTTTTTTAAATTTCCTTGAACATTATTGGGTATTCTTGGGCAAAATTAACTTCCACCACATTCTCCAAAGTGAGTGAATTATTTATTATGCAAGGTAATTATAAACCTTGGTAAGTAAATTCTATCATCAAATCAAATTTGAGTAATTCCTTAAAGCGGAACTATCAGAGAAAAAAAAGCTGTCGACCCTTCCACAATACTAGTCCAGTTATTTCTGCACATATATGAGTTTGGCACTTTTACATCAGAGGAAAGCGCAGAAGGAGCAGCCTGTAGCCTTCTGGGATACACTCTAGGATTCCCATTCAGTCTTTACCTCCACAGCGATAAAGATAGAAAGAAAGGGGTCTCTTCTTAAAATTTAAAAATAATTTCATTAAAAAATATATATATTTTCTTCCCTTTATATAAAAGGGGTTAGCCATCCTTTTTTATAAATGTGTTGCTAGGTCCGTTTTAAGTAACTCACCACCATTGTTACTAAACAAGACATACGGTCTGATTTATTAAAGCTCTCCAAGGCTGGAGAGAATACACTTTCATCAGTGAAGCTGGGTGATCCCGCAAACCTGGAATGGATTTCCTAAAAGTCATTTGCTATTTGTTAGCAAATGCTTTTAATCCTGGACCAGATCCATTCCAGGTTTGCTGGATCACCCAGCTTCACTGATGAAAGTGTATCCTTTCCAGCCCTGGAGAGCTTTAATAAATTAGGTCCATAGTGTCTAATGTAAGCCATACATGAATTCAACATCCATTGAAAATGAGTTTATTGTATTACCACATACTACCACAATTCGAACAAATATCGATTAAAGGGTTTCAAAAACTTGTCAGAATGGGGGTTACCCATGCTGAAGGCTAAAACATAGACCACTAATAATATCTGCTTGTTTTAGCCCTGAAGAAGGGGAAGCCCCAATCCTGAAACGTGTTGGGTATACTCCACCATTATAAACAATCTTAAAATCAGACATTTACGAAACATAGCACTGAAAGGAAGAACAGTAAAATATCCATTTTATATGAAATATAGATAGCCTGTATTGTTTTTTTTTTTCTATCAAAGCTGTGTAGTTTTGTAATATCCTTTGTGTCTGGTTGTAAATGAGAGAATTATGGCTGTACCATTTGTATTTGAACCTAAAAGTTGGAACAAATGTGAAAGACGTATGAGTTTTTGAAGTTATCAAAAATAACTGATGGTAAAGGTTAAGTTCAAACCTGACTATTTAATTTTGGCATTCCTTTTCAATGTACAATATAGTTTTCTTACCTTTAGGTAGACAGTGGAATGCAACTGGGATTGGTGTGGTTGCTATTGGCCGGCAGCCCTCCCTACATGTCAATACCGGCTCTACAGAATAACAAGTTGATTGACGTTCATCAAGGAGCTGGTCTTCCAGCATCATGTACCGGCGTGTCATTGCACATCCTGGAACAGAATGGGAATAGGAATAGAAACTTTGTAATTATAATAAACTACTTGTCTGATTTAAAGCTAGCAACTAAATATTTTTCTACTGTTTGTGTTTTTTGTAATGTTTCCTGGAGTTTGGACCTTAAAATGTGCCGTAGGTTATTGAAAGTGAGACTTTTAGGAAAAGATAGATTACAAGTAGTCCCCAAGTAAAGGACTTCTGGCATATGAACAACTCCAAGATACAAACGGGGCTTCCCTGCTCATTCGTGTGTAGAGCGGAGGCTTGATTGGGGGAGGAGGGGGCGGTTTGTATGACTTGCAGAAGAAATCTATTGCTAAATATAGCTGAGGTTGCGGATTTTTACTGTTCTGCAACCTTTTGTAACTCTTTAATGACGAAGACAAACTATGCAGTTTCTTTTTGCAGTTTTCTTTTTTCTTTTTTTTTTTTTTTTACTTTGTGATTACAGTGAGGATTTTACCACACACTGTGCATGCACAGAAAGGTAAAAATAAATATTATGATGGGACAAACATCTGTCCCAATTGCATTTATTAAAATAATGCACCCGTTCCGACTTACTACTTATTTATTAATGCAGCTATAGCAAGCACAACTTTAGATGTGTGCATTCATTTTGCCCGCCATCTAATTGTGTCCAAGCCTAGCAAGCATGCGTACTTTCTTTGATTTATATATATATATATATATATATACTATGATTTACACATATAATGCAGGGAAGCCTCTTGATGATTTGGTACAACTCTTATCATACAGTAAAATTAAGAAAATACTTGTTTGCTAAAAAGAAGCAGCTAGCAATTTTAGAAGGAAGTCAGCAAAAGCTTTTGGTTTAACTTTGGCTTTAAGTGAGAACATACCTGATTGACACGTATTGTCCGCCACAGTCCACGAATGAACCAGCCCATTGCATGTCTTTGCCATTTCATGGTTTGGCTTTCTGAAGCCATTTTTCAGAGATCGATCAGCATTTCCACAGAGACCGCAGGTTTTTCCACGCATCAGGGGAGAGATTTGCACCTGAAAAAGGGTTAGTTCAAGGCTTAAAGCACCATAAAACCCTCATTTTTTTAATATCCCTTTAACTGCTAAAATTATCATCTATAATGCTGTATAGCATTACCTTTTTTCATGTGACCAACCCCTGATAAGGTAATAAATCCTGTGCTCCAACAAAAAAACTATTCCAATACATTTTAGGTGTCTGAACGAGCATAATAGGGAAGTCCAAAAAGTTAAAGTTCACATTTGTAAGGAACGAGTAGTGAGGTTTCAAAGTGAATTTGTACAACTGCAGATAAAATTCTTGTCTTTTGGATAGAATAGTAGAGATTTAGAATAATTAATATTAGATATATTATAAAGTCATGGATATAGTTTATGGAGCAACAGCCTTGCCTCTTATAGTGTAATCCAATTAGCAGCTCTGTGTTACATTACAAGCATCTGATGCACTTAATAGAGTAATACATTAGGAATTTCCCTTTTACTGCTGTGCTGTAATTATAAAGCAAGAACTAAACTAAAATGCTATCAGGGAGCAATGTACCCTGGAAGCAATGCCCAATAGGAGAAATATTACCATGGGTATCCAAATTCATCAACCTGCAGTGATGCCTGCAGGTTTTGTCCATCTTGCCAAGATGGATGGAACCTAGTTAGAAGTTTTCATTATTTGTGTGTGTTACTTTGTTGGTACTATGCGTTGAGATACTTAAATTGTGTATATGATCCCAAATATATACACAATAGGGTCATTGTAAATGAATGATAACAATTGCCAGGTTCTAAGCAGCAAATATATCTCTGTAAAGAAGTGTTTTATTAACCGTAATACTTCTAATTCTCAATTCAGGTAACATGTAATAATATATCAATAACAAACCCTCATACCTGGACGGACTGCCCATTAAAGGAGATCTGCTCCAAGCCATTCTTTGGTGCTTTCACAGTCACTGTTGTTGCATTTTTGTGGATTCTGATACAATCTAAAAAAAGAAAAAATCTAAATATTCTATATAATAACCCTCAATTTTCTTGTAAGGTAATATACATAATATGTGGAGAAATATGAATGAAAAATGGAGCCGCTATAGCCGATTTACTATGCGCCCTCTGTGAATACACACTGATGCAAAATTAGGTGACTAGAATATATACATAAATTCATATTCAAACAATCACTTTGTGGTGAACAGGATGCTTCCATGAGGAATTTCCATAAAAGTGCCGTTTAGGGAAGGAATAAATCCCCTATCCATATTGTATTTGTTGTTTGTCCTGCTAAAAGAGATTTCCCTTTGCTTCCTGTCCTGTTTTAAAGGCAAGCAAGAAAACAGAGGAAGTTTCTCCGAAGTCAATATTCTTTTCTGCCTTAGTGATAATGGTTACTAGGGGAAATAAAAGGGGTGAGTCTCCCCAGTGAGGGCACAGGTTGCAACATTTTTTATCCTAGCCAGGCTTAGGATATTGGGATTCTTATGATAAACTCATATGAGATATCTGATGATGAAAAGAAATGCATAGATAATAATTATACAGAAAAAAATCCCTCTTTGACTCCGGCACCTATAGGCACACGCCTACTGTATCTAATTACATTACCGCCATCAGAAATTTCTGACTGCCATACTAGGTAAACTTCCTGAGCTACCATCATGCCTAAAAGTTCAAAAATCAAAGTTTTTGATCAGTGCCCGGTGCAGTACCCCTTGTCACGCCTCTGATGACGGTCCTGGTTAACTGTAAACCCAAACCCATTTGCCACATTAAAGCAAAACATGGATGAAAATAAAAGTACTGTATAACCTGAACCAACTGCACCACTACCAAAGTTTAATTTCCCATTTTATCTGTAGAGTACTCACTAAGATTCACTAAGAACTAACTGGAAGATTAGTAGCTGCAAAATATAGAGGAACAAGTCTCCCTACAGCAATAAAAGAACTGGGAACTGCCAGAGGCTCAAGCAGTGGGAAAACCCCACTGTGCACCTTCATTCTGGCACTTAACGGTCTTTTGAGAATACTTATCACCTTATAAACTTTTACTCAATCAGATCTATAGCTTTGGACCCGATATACCTGACAAAAGATGGAAACACCCTTTAAGTTCTGATAACCATTGATCTTTTATAGACATATAGAATTTCAAAACTTGTATTACCTTGAAAAAAACGGAAGAGGCAAAACCCCTATGCCATGTGGAACTTTTCAAACCTCATCGGCAAAAACTACAATAAGTCTGTCATGCTAAAAATAGCTCCAACCATTTAATATTTTTTATCACATTTCATCCAGATATTTTGCAGCAATCTGTTCTTTTATCCATAGACAGCAGCCCTTCCAGCACTCAGCTGTGGTCTCCGTTATTATGACCTTACTACTATTGTACCTTTTTCATTGATGTATGTGTCATTCTTTAACAGCAGCCACATTCCATTCAGTTGAATACGGAACTCCTCCGACGTGTCACAATGGATTTTAATGTCTCTGAGAAATAAGACGGGAACCTGAGAATTAGTTGGAGAATGTGAAGGTTTGTGTATAAAAAATAATACAAATAATGATATAGTACAGCAGTAAGGGTCATGGTGCCAAAAAAGGCTCTTCTTTGTTCTGGTTTCACCAACTTAAAACTGCTTTGTGTCAATTGGGGCCAACTTAGAAACTGTTATATCATGAATAGAGATGAGCAGAATTGAGGAATATTTTTCAGAAATATTCGTGAAAACAGAATATTTTTGCAAATGCGTTGTGGTTAATGAGAAAGCTCAGCCACGCACGCCATGGTCATTATATACACATGAACTGTAATTTGCACAGGGAGCAGGTTTGGCGGATTTAGCATCATTGTGCCTTTTTTACTCACTCACTATCATGTAACTACAGAAATCACATACACACCTGAACCTCTTGATAAGGTCTGATGTGTGTTTTTGCTGAAGTTAATGCTCCTTGATTTGGGTCAAGCCCCTTTGTAATTGGGGGAGCAGGCCACTGCCACTGCCAGAGTGAATCTTCCATTTGCCCTGGAATGTCAGCTTTAACGCATCTCTAAAAACAACTTTTTTACTTAAGCTGCGTACACACATTCAATTTTTGTCTCTGGAAATGATCTTTCATGATCGTTTTCAGTAACAAAAGACTGACAGATGAATTAGCAAGTGCTGTACATATAGCGGCTTTCCGTTCTATGGAGAGGGGAGGGGGGAGAACAAGCGAGTGGCACCTGGCTGTGCTCTCCTCCCTTCACTTGTACGAGGGGGTGGTGAGAAGTTCCTGGCTTTGCCCCCTTCTAGATGAAATAGTAAAATTAGTGTGGGGGCATATGACAGCCTGATAACTTAGTATGTAATTGTGCAAATGGCACAAGCAAGTTTCACGTTGTTGGAGTTACGGGCCGTCATGAAGTTTTTGTTTCTCCAGGGAAAGTCAGCAAAGGACATTCACACTGAGATGTCACAAACACTGGGGGTAAAGTTTCCTTCCTTTCCCTGGAGAAACAAAAAAATCAATGATGGCCCGTAACTCCAACGACGTGAAACTTGCTTGTGGCTCTGCCATCACAGCTTCTCACTAGAAAAAAAACAGTTTCAAGAATAGTAAAGAACTGATATTTGCACAGTTACCTACTAAGATTTTGGGCTGTCTAATGCCCCCACACTCATTTTCCCACTTCTCAGCACCCCCTCATATTACGGTCATGGATAGTCGGTCGCTAATGGGTCCAATAGGACAGGTCCTTGGACAGCGTTGGAGAGCCATATGTCTCGCCTGTGATGAGACCATATCATTTAAATATTCTGAAGTGTGTGGATGGGTTTGGATAAATTAGAGAAGTGTTAAAACACATGTAATGTATTCACTGTATCATCTTTGGGGGGATTCATTCTCTTCACTCATCCCAGTGATGAAAATGGAAGTGAAAGAATGAAAGAAATTCTTATCAAGGTGAGGGGAAATTCCTTTACATAGTTTTCACCAAGTGTATCCATCCGTGGAAGATTTTCTCTTGACACCTGATGTTGGTGTATGTATGTATGTATATGTGTATATATATAATAAAGTGCAACCAGATATAAATAAAGAGATACAATAATCGCATGCCAATGTTTGCACACTGAATGTGTCTCAGAGGCATCGGTTTAATGACCATTATCATACTCCTATGGAACTCCAATGTAAAGTGCATACAGACCCATCATACCTTTATCTCACTGTCATGTTTTTTTTTGAAGCCTTTAAATTCTTCATCACTCAGGAAAAAAAAAAGCTGTGTCTCTGCTGATTTTCCTGTTGATATCGGCACAGTATCTCTTTTACAATGACAGAGCCGGCAATAATGAAGGGGGCAGTGAGTATTACAAAGCTCATTTCTACTGAATGGATTGTCAGAATAACCTTTTCAAACGTTTCTAGCTCATTAGTAGGTGTACTTACGAAGATCCCAGCTTGACATTTATTTCAAAGGTTGAAAATCCTTGGCCCATTTTTTTCATGGCGACCAAGAACCTTAATTGATTGGAGCAGTCTTGAGCTATCAGAGTATAGCAGGGTGCAGGTAAGAGAGAGCACCCCAGGATCATTTGATCGAAGGTCTGAATTTTTTCAGCGTCCACTTTGCACACGGCTGAAACACACAAATTAATGTGATCACTGCTATCTATACGCTGTGAGATTTTTAGAATAATCTGTGTCATTTTAACTGATATGTGTCACTTTGAACCCATGCATCCATCTGTTAATCTTTATTTGGGCAAAATAGTGCAGGTTGATCCGTGACCATATTAACTTTGATGTGTACTTATTATATATACTTATATATACTAATATACAATTTTATTCAGACTCCCTGCACAAATGCTTATGAGATAACACTAGGCCTACACTACTGGAGATATGCTTGTTCCAGAAAAATAATTATCATTTATCACCTTGTATCGCGAAAATGGATTATAATGACATCACCAATCAAAGCTATGCCACCATTGATCACCAACCCATCTATTTTCTAGTTCGAATTGAATCTATCTGTGAGCATGCCTAAAACTTTAACTGGAAACTAGCATTTGTAATAGAGGACCAGCAATGGTCTTTACTCTATAGTCTATCCAGAGCTCTAGATTCAAAATATGGAAGGATATTTTTATTTTCAATCCATAACACTCCAGATCCTTTTTTTTTTTTCGATTGAGTTTCAAAGAACAAACATTAAACATCTTATAAAAATCATCTGATTCTTGTAATTGAACCATTTATATGATTAGAAATTGATCACCTTTGTCAGTACTTTTAATCAATGATGTAACATCAGGAAGAGCTGTGACCTCCATAAGGTGAAATTTCTTGAGCCATTCAGTATTAAGTGTCAGATCCAACGGGAAGGGGATGCCTTGCTTGTAAATTGTCATCTAATGAAGGATGAATTACACACTTGTTACAGAGAGTTGTACAGCTTCACCGCAAACTTTACTGAAGAGCGTAAGAGCTAAATCTACAGATTAAATACTTACAAGAAATCTGTTTTACCAGCCAAAATATGTGTAATTGTTTTCAGCCAGTAATCATGGCCCGGTTGGTGACCTCACATTTTTTTGCTGCAGTTAAAGTGCACTCATGGTCAGATTACGGGCATTAAACTGTTTACATATTCTTAAAAGAAGCAAAAGAGCTTTAAAACCCATGTCTTTGCATCTAAAACCCCCATCCATCAGGGGTTTAGTTTTTAAGATATATACATATAAATCCCCTGTCCTGATCCCTTGATAGTGCCATTTTCTGGATGCAGGGAACCACTAATAACCCTGGCAGTCTTCTCGTAATGATATCTGTCTTTCCTAGACGGTGAAAGACTATGTCCAACTGAAAAGCCAATAGGAAGTGAATACGGCAAGCAAGCACTAACTTTGACACCCAATGAAAGTGAAAGCCAGGAAAAGCTGGGATCGGAGCATCAGGTGACTACAGCTTTAAATAAATTAGTCTGTTGGGAGGAGCTTGTGAAGGATGTGTCGAAGGGCTTTGAAGTTGGGGCAGAGATCAGCTTTAAAACAAGCTTCCCATGATTCTATTTTTACAAGAAAACACAAAGAACCTGATTTATTTATCCTCTCCTAGACTGTAGAAGATAAACGATCATGAAAGAACCTGGGTGACCCAGAAAACCTGGAATGGATCTGGTCCAGGATTGAACACATTTGTCAACTAAGTTCAAATGATTTAAGGAAATCCATTTCAGTTTGGCTTGAACATCCGGGTTCTCCCATGATAGTTTATCTTCCCCAGATTTAGAGCTTTTATAAATCGGGCACAATTTTTTGTTGTAAACTGTGAAAATGAATTTCTTCACAATGCTTCTGGATACCAAGATAAGTAATGACCTGCTTAAAATTACTTTTACTGCTTGCTTAGAACATGTAAATAGTTCAATATTCATAATCCAGGTTAACTTTAAACAGGACAGCCTGGTCATCAACCATTCTGCATGTGAATGGGCAATGGAAGATAAACAACCGAATAGTGAACACATTCCTGTGTTTTTCTCCAGTGAAACCATAAATATTCCATATTTTTCTTTTGGAGCCCAAGTAAACCCTCAGTGTACATCACATAAATACACAACATTTTATGTCAGGGGAGACCATCTTCTCCATATTATTGCTTCGCTATACTCCACCTCCCAACACTACTACCCATAGCAAATGCAGCAACACATTGGGGTAGTTCAGTGGCTGTGACAGCCCTTTATTATAAACTGCCTGGCTATAATAATAATAAATAATGATGTTGAAAAAAATATTTAATCCGTAGATCACTTTAACATGAACAATAATAAATAACAATAATTTTGGTTGATGGTCTTTGAATGTACCAAAGATAAGCATTGAACCAAGCACGGTTCTTGCAGCAGACAATATGCATTGTAACAAGCTGCTGACTGCAGAATGCTCAACCACCAATCCCAGGTCACCCACCATACCTTATACGGCTCCTACATACATATTTGACAAACTTAAAAAAACACCTTTCAAATACTCTGCACCCACCCATCAGGCTGCCATGGTGATAGAGGAAACAAAGCAGGACAATCAGAATTCAATAAAGGAGGGAAGACGGGTAGTTCTTAGGATGCTGTTGCCTCACAAACTCCTCTTCCCTGCTCTGTAGACCACTCCTTGGAAACCTCTACAAATCATGCTGGACTCCATCCATTGGATAAAAATGTCACTTCCTTTTCCTTAAAGCTTACTCTGCTTGGCACCTCTCCCAACCCTGTTGTGGCAATTCACCAATTCTTTCTTCTTTTATTTTAGCAATGGTCATCATTTACCAATTGCATTAAAACCAAAGGTTTAAACACAACTTAAGTATAAAAGCCTGTCCCTTGGACAATACCCCTTGCATACTGTGGGAAAGCAGTGACCGGTTTGCAAGTCCAACACAACCCTATGGAGTTAGAGCCAGAGATCTCCAATCAGCATGGAGCACATGCTATACTAGTTGCAGAGCTAAAAGTCTGACATAATAAAGGGGGGGGGGGTGTATTGGAGCTCTGAAATGAGATTACAGTTTTTGTCATAAAATAAAGGTCCCACTTTTCAGTATGCTGGAAGGAGTCACATTTTTCTACTCAAGCCGTGCTTTAGAAAGAAGACAAACTGTAAGACATTGAACACCTTTTGTTCGGATGTACCTGGAAAGTCCTATAGGAAGTATTACCTTCTGGAGTTTATTCAGTGTTTCTGCTTATTATGAAACATTAGACCACCAGGTTACTTTTTAGCTCTTTGAGTGAAGTATCTCTATATGGATACCCCTACAGTTAGCTTTCTATATTGCATAAATGGCCTTATACCTCAGGGGTCTTCAGGATGGTCTCAAATGTGTCGGTAGAGGTAGTGGCCATTCTCACGGTGAACTGGTGGGGTGTATTATGACGATGAAGCTCTGAAAATCCCAGTGTGTATGCCACTCCAGGAACAAATGGCATGATGCTGGATAAACACAAAAATTTGTATGAGATAATAAAATTACACTTCTTCAAAAAATACCATAAAAATTCATATACCTTCCAGTCAGCCTCTTCAGCCAGGAAGGAAGGGTCTTCCATTGCCATAACAGCTGTACTGCCGGAGCTCCGGCCATCTGTCCTGTGGATGCTTGTGCTGCCATTTGGTAGTCCTGGCAGTTTTTGCCCCACCTGATCCTAGCCTGTCAGATAAATTAGATTATTTCAGCTTAATAAACATTTCTCAAATGGTTATTGGTGTTTTTAAAATTAATTTTTTGACAAGCTGCTAAATAGAGTTTTTTTTATCCCTCCATAGGATGAAGGCTGCTTGAAACACGTCAAATTTAGGTACAAAGTTATCTTTAAAAATACATTTTAATAATGACAATAATTAGTAATTGGTACAACCCAAACTACTTCAAAATTGGGCCACTTTCCAAGCAGGAGGATAGATCTTGTGCTTTGCAGTAGTTTAGTAATCCATTGCACCAAATGACAACTAACAAACATTATTGTTTCGCTATTGTTTTTTTAGGAGGAAGCACTTCCCTTTTGTTCCCCCATTACCTTCCATAGAATAGAATATCATCACCTGTACAGCAACATTTGTTCTACTGTTTCTGATTGCTAACAATTCATTTCAGAGACTATTGTTGAGCATGTTTACCCAGTTATTGTCTCTCAATCACTTGAACTCTATGCAAGATACACATTCATCTGTTTCATTAAATATGTTTAGAAACTTTTGAAACACAGAACAATTTTGCCTTTTTGAATGCCACTGTCCAATGACAGCTCTCAGTATATGTTTGGCTTGTGATGATGCCTGTAAGTGATCAAGGTATTCTCTTTATTTACATCCATAAATATGTGGCAGCACATTTGTTTAATGAATTGATTAACTTTTAGTTGCACTATGGAAGAAGGTAGATGTTGCTCCTGAACACCTAACAGCTCCACATTCTATACATCCCTTTGCAGAAGTTGGTGGTTTTCAGTTGGCACTCCATATAGCAGAAAGTGTTCAAAGGCAGTTCCTATTTAGCTTGGGGTTATATTGAGAAATTCCATCAGTGTCTGGTTGCATGGATGGGGGGATTATTATGAATAAATTATTTAAGAATCGGTTAGTGCTAGGTTAGGGATGGAGGGTGGTTTAGGTTAAGTGTTGGGATTACAGAGAGAATTAAGCTACGTACACACGTCCAATGGTTCTCGCCCGATAATCGGCGCAGGGCCGATATTGGACGAGAATCTGCAGTGTGTACCGCACGTGTTGTTGATTGTCCGAACGACTGTCCTGGCAGATCCACGGATGATGAATGAGGAACGATCGTAATTCAAGGGAAGGGGGAGAGCGCGCAGTGGGGTGCCGCTCTGTCCTTATCCCCTCCCCTCTGCATAGAGCAGAATGGTGCTGTATGTACAACACTCGTTCATGTATCATGCAGTGCATAGTCATTGGAAAGGATTGTGAAAGATCCTTTTCAACAACTATAATTGGAAGTGTGTACGCGGCTTGAGTCTGGGAATTTCAGGGTGTGCCATTCTTAGATATACAGGGAGGGTTATTGTTGGGGTTACAAGAAGGATTATTATGAAGGAGGGGGTTGGTAGGGCAGTGCTCTTTGCATTGAAATATTTCGGCCCCTGTCATTGAAAGCTATACAAAACATGTACATACTTTTTATTCTATGACTTTTGTAAATTTAAATATCTTACAGAAGCCTTGTGGTATCCAGAGACAGAGGCATCAAAACAAGTTTTCCACAAACTCTTCTGGTCCAGAGAAACAGTCTGCACCTGAGTATGGGACTTGTCCAGGTAAGCCGTGGTTTGGTATCCTTTGTGTTGGCCATCACTCATCAGAGCTTTGACCAGAAGAACTAAGTCCCAGGAAAGCCGTCCAGATAAATTCTGCTGGAAAGTAAAATAGTGGAAAAAATACTTTATTTTAGAAAAACCTTGATATATAAATACATTAAAGCCGTGAGGAAGTACAGAGGCTGCCAATGCTGGGTCTTGTGAAAATGTTTTCGCTTTCATGCTCATTCAATGGCTTTAGTACTTTTAAATCACAACAAGTATGCCAATATTGGTTTTCCTGATATGCATATTGTCCTGGTTAAGTAAAAAAAAAATAGTAAAGTTAAAAAAAGTATATATTCAGTATTTAGATGTGTTGTATCAGTCCACTAGCACTTCCTCTAGCAATGGCAATATTTTTTGGTAGGTTTTTAATACACTACTAGAAACAGGGGGATATAGTGATTTCTGAGCTAATTGGGCTTACAACTGAGGAACTGAGGAAAGGTATGATGGTGCTGCTTCTAACAACCAGTTACACTCTAACAAAGATAAGGAAACATAGAGCCTATCATCAAAGTAAAGCCTTTGATAGTTCCCAACCTTAAAGGGCGATGTATTCTCTTCACTGCTGTCCTTTCTGTTTCTGTCATGCTGTAATATATATAAAAACAATTAAATATATATTATACTAGCTGATTATCCGGCGTTGCCCGGGTATTTATTTATCGCAATCTTATATTATACGCGAAAAGGATTTAAATGAAGCTATAGTGATTTTCTTGTCTACAGTGTTGTTTCCTTTTTTTCCTCTGATTGTACTCAGCCAATTGCCTTACTTTTTCTTAAAGGCATTATTACAGGCCAGAAATTTGTAAAGGAGTCCATACACAAGTATGTAAAAATATAACCAAAAGGCACACTGTCACTGAGCAATACATAGACACATACATACATACATACGTACATGTAAATATACCTCTGACATATACCACAACGCTGTACAAAGATCAGCAGTGCACACATGATTCTAAGTCATATGTCTAGCAAGTTTGGTTTAAATGTCTTGATGTGTTTCCTAGTGATGACATACACACATACATCCAAATATAGCTCTGACATATAGCACAGTGCTGTACAAAGATGACTGGTGCCCTCACATGAGTCTCAGTCATATGTATGGCAAGTTTGAATGTCTCCATGTGTTTTCGAGTGATGGTGGAACATACACACATACATACATACATACATACATACATACAGTTAGGTCCATAAAAATTTGGACAGAGACAACTTTTTCTAATTTTGGTTCTGTACATTACCACAAGTAATTTTAATAGACACAACTCAGATGCAGTTGAACTGCAGACTTTCAGCTTTAATTCAGTGGGTTCCTCACATTTTTATGCAATCTTTTTGTTCAACCCACCAAATTAAAGCTAAAAAAAGTCTGCAGTTCAACTGCATCTGAGTTGTTTCATTTAAAAATAATTGTGGTAATGTACAGAACCAAAATTGGAAAAAAAATTTCTCTGTTCAAATATTTATGGACCTAACTGTACATCCAATTATATACATATATTTCACATTTACCAATACATTATAAATACATTGCATTTACCCCCCTAGCGTTCTAATTCTGTCAGTTTTTTGATGCAAAAAGTGATCCTAATTTATAGGAATATTATTTATAGGCCTGTAATTTAAAGGATTAACTCCCAGGTATGATAATTATATTTATTTATTATATTATAATCTTAAAATTATATTATAATACATAATTATAAATAATAATTTAAAAAAAATAATGAAATAGACAACAATGTAATTTAAAATAAAATTTAAGTTAAAAATGTACTTTTATTTTATGTTGCATAGTGTTTTTTTTACTGTAAGACCCATTTAAAAGCAGATTAAATTGTTTTTTAATCTGCTTTTAAATGTCCTGCCCGGCCACATCCTCCCGGGTGATGCGAGTGGGGATGTCCCGCCCCGCCTCACCCCGACGCTGCAGCTGCTGCTCTGCATCTCCAGGGAGATGCAAAGCACAATGCAGACCTTCTGCATTGTGCATCGCATCTTCCAGGAGATGCAAGCAGCAATAGCAAATTCCGGGGGTGGTGCCAGCTGGCATCACCCCCAGAATTTACTATTGCTGCTCGCATCTGCAGTTAGATGTGAAGCACAATGCAGAAGTCCTGCATTTTACTTCGCATCTCACTGCTGATGCTAACAGCGGCGTGGCCGGGACCCAGGTGCTATTTAAAAGCAGATTACTCGGTAATCTCCTTTTAAATTTCCCGCCCGGCCACACCCCTCGATGGATCGGCGCCCTGGCATCACAACGGGACCATCAGATCGCCGCTGGAGCGTGGGGCAAAGGTAAGGGGGGCTTCTAAAGTTACTCCGAGTCACACTCGGGATTACTTTATCGGGATTACCGCAAGGGTGGTTAATTTATTTTACGTGTACCTGTTTTACGGTAAACCTCTTAATCCTCAAAGAGTCAAAGGACAAAGAAGGTCAGACCATAATTCTATATCCATAACTGTATCATTGAATGGTGTATTAAATTGAGTACGGTGGCTCAGATGTAAGTGCTCTTGCTTTTGCAGCGCTAGGTCCTAGGTTCGAATCTTGGCTAGGACACTATGTGTATGGAGTTTGCAGGTTCTTCCCTGTGTTTGCGTGGGTTTCCTCCCACATTCCAAAAAACATGCAGTTAGGTTAAATTGCTTTGTATTAAAGTATTGCATATTATTAGAGACATATGACTGAGGCAGGGACATTAGATTGTGAGCTCCTTGAGGGACAGCTAGTAACATGACTATGGACTTTGTACAGCGCTGAATAATATGATGGTGCTATATGAATACTGTGCAAAAATAATAATTGAAAGAAACAGTTTACTGGGGAAAGAGCAGCCCCAAGAGGGAAAGTTAAACTGGATATAGCATGTTCAGTTCCTTCCCCTCCATATGCCATTCACACTTTGTAGCCCAAATTATCACCCATAAAATGGATGATAATTTGATAGAGAACACAAAATTTTGATTTTCTGGCCCTCTTGACATGTGAATACCAGACCATATGCTTACTGTACTTATTTCCAATCTTTCACATATTTATATTTTTTCAAGATTTTTTTCTGAGTACGGCTGATCAGTTATTGTTATGGTGATCTGTGATACAGAAACATTTACTGATCATTAAGTTGCAAAACCTTATCAGTAAGCTTATATCTTCCCATCACAAAGATTTAACTGAACTGATATGCTTGAAAACAATTGAATTTGTAAACACAGTGGGCGAAATTTCTATTCAGGATCTAATTTATGTATGAAATGTGACTAACATATTCTAGGTTTCTAAAAATGTGTTACCATCATATCGATTTTCTACAGGTTTGTTGAGCATTCATTGAAGTATCTAGGACCCATCTATTCCTATTTTTGAAGGGCTCCGGTATGAGACATTGCTAATGTAAAGCATCCCACTTGGCTAGTGATGATTAGGGGCAATACCACCACCAAGAACCACCAGCTAATTGGAAAGCTGTATACAATGCAGATAAGTATCCAATCAGGAAGCAGGCTGCTAATGTTAACAGTGGGCAGCATTCCCATTGGCTGGTGGTTGTTAAAGGCAGCACTACTCTTGTCAACCCCCAGCCAACAGGAATTTTGCTCACAGCATCCACAAGGAATTGGTCGTTAGTCGATGCAGGCAGCATCTCCATTGGTTGTTAGTGGTTAGTGGTGGTACCTTTACAGAAAACAATTATTTACAAAGAATTTAGCAGGGTAAGTAACAGGCTTGTAGTCGGTGAACCCATGAAATTGAAAGACTTTTACTTTACTGGTGCAGTGGAAGATTTACTTTTCTACAAGCACTTTTTTGTGAACATTTTGTAGATGGCGATAGCACAATGCAACAGGTCCCTGATGCGTAATTAAGCTTGTAAGTCTTGTTATATCCTAATTTATTAAACAGCAAATATATTTTGAAGGCAAAATACTTCTGCATTGTTTCAAAACACCATGGTTATTATGTAAAATAAACTTTCTTTTGTACTGTGTTAGATTTAATCCCTGAACATTGCTGGAGGTAAGTTTTAAATGTTAAATTTGTATGTGTTGGGCATATTCCATAAACATTAAAAATTAATGTTACATACCATAAGAGTGGATGTTGGCTCAAACTTACTATTGAGATTTTGGCCTTCAAAGAATTCCTGAAAAAATGTTAGAAAATCAATAAAAATTAGGACAAATAGTCCTTGGAAAAAAAAGGAATATCGGGGAGTAAAAGGGAAAGTAAATTTTTACCAAGAAATCTGATGAAATCCATGAATCTTCTTGTGACTCTGATGTTCTTGTATCATTTAGATTATTCTGTGCAAATTTATGGCTGCTTGCTTTGTGGTGTTTTTTAAAGTCCTTATCATATTTCTTGCTCCCTTTATGTTGTTCCTGGTGACTTAAATGGTGCCTCTGAGTGCTACTCTTCTCTTGTCTTCTCTGGGCCTTTGTTGATTTTTCCATTGGCTTTCCGCAACTTTTGTTACTACTGTGACTTGAACTGCTTTCACTACTTAAGAATTTGCATTCCTTCTCATTTTGCTTCTCTTGGTGGCATTTTGTTTTGTGATGGCGGTCTTTTTGTTCTTCTTTCTGTTGGTGGCCACTCTCTTTTCGTTTCCTCCAACACTTGCAGTTCCTCTTTGTTTCTTTTGAGTAATTTTTATTCTGATGACTTTCATGTTGAGCTTGATGATGTTCCTCTTGTACTTCGTGATGGGCAATGTGATGTTCTTTAGCTTCTCCTTGTTTATGTTTATGCTTTTCATATTCTCCTTGGTTTTCTTCTCCATGTTTATCATTGTGTTGTCTGTCTTCTTTGCTTTCCTTGTGTTTATGTTGATGGACCTTTTTCCAGTTTTCATGTTGGTCTTTGTGATGTTCCTCATGCTGTTCTTTGCTGTGGTGGCCTTTATGTTGAGCTTGATCATGGTGCTCTTGTACTTCATGATGCTCTTTGCTGTAGTGGCCTTCATGTTGAGCTTTATGATGGTCCTCTTTCACTTCGCGATGGGTGGTGTGATGTATCTTAGCTTCTCCTTGTTTATGCTTTTCATGTTCTCCTTGATTTTCTTTTCCATGTTTATCATTGTTTTGTCTGTCTTCTTCTCCTTTGTTGTGTTTATGTTGATGGCCCATTTTCCAGCTTTCATGTTGGTCCCTGTGATGTTCCTCATGCTGCTCTTTGCTCTGGTGGCCTTCATGTTGATCTTGATGATGGTGCTCCTGTACTTCATGATGCTCTTTGCTTTGGTGGTCTTCATGTTGAGCTTTATCATGGTCCTCTTTCACTTCGCGATGGGTGGTGTGATGTATCTTAGCTTCTCCTTGTTTATGTTTATGCTTATGCTTTTCATGTTCTCCTTGATTTTCTTTTCCATGTTTATCATTGTGTTGTCTGTCTTCTTCTCCTTTGTTGTGTTTATGTTGATGGCCCATTTTCCAGCTTTCATGTTGGTCCCTGTGATGTTCCTCATGCTGCTCTTTGCTCTGGTGGCCTTCATGTTGATCTTGATGATGGTGCTCTTGTACTTCGTGATGCTCTTTGCTTTGGTGGTCTTCATGTTGAGCTTTATCATGGTCCTCTTTCACTTCGTGATGGGCGGTGTGATGTTTCTTAGCTTCTCCTTGTTTATGTTTATGCTTATGCTTTTCATGTTCTCCTTGATTTTCTTTTCCATGTTTATCATTTTGTTGTCTGTTTTCCTCTCCTTCGTTGTGTTTATGTTGATGGCCCTTTTTCCAGCTTTCATGTTGGTCCCTGTGATGTTCCTCATGCTGCTCTTTGCTCTGGTGGCCTTCATGTTGAGCTTTATGATGGTGCTCCTGTACTTCATGATGCTCTTTGCTGTAGTGGCCTTCATGTTGAGCTTTATGATTGGCCTCTTGTACTTCATGATGCTCTTTGCTGTGGTGGCCTTGGTGTTGTCTATCATGTCCTCCCTTGTTTTGTTGTTTGTGATGCTGCCCCTTCTCCCAAATTTCATGGGCGCTTGTGTGGTGGCTTACTTTTTCTGGCCAACATTTACAATGTATTTCTGTTTCTTCTTCTCTGTTATGACCCTTGTGCTCACTTGAATGATGCAGATTCTTATGACATCGCTTTTCCTTATTTGAATGTTGTTGATGTTTGTGATAGTGTTCTACATTCTTCATTCCATTTTTGTCCCTGTGGTGATGTTTTTTCACATTCTCTTTACTGTGTTGACCATGGTTAAACTTGTGATCCTTTTTCTTTTGCTTCTGGTGCTTTCCATGGCTACCTATGCCTGCGTTGGGCAGCATTGAAGATTGAGAATCAATTGAAAATTCTGAAGTATTCCCAGAAGAAGAGGAGCTTTCATTCGATGATGTGCTATTTTCTGACAAAACCTGGCAAGAACACAATTTAAAAAAGTTTCTTAGCATGCCATAATACAATGAAAGTATTGGTTTCATTTTTGAGGGTCAGCTGGTAGTAAACATATACTTTACACTGAACTATTAAAAAAGTGGAAAGAATGTCACCCCTACAGATATAGGAATAATGGTGTCACTTGAACTGACCTGAGGGGGGCACAAATGGCCCATTGCACAATGAACCCCTAGCAACCTCTGGAGCAACCCTGATTGAGAAACACAGCTTAAGTGGCTAATCCTCAAATGTATATATTTAACACATAAATATATACTTTTGGAGATTAATCACTCACTCAAATGTGTTGAACAAAACTTATTTAATTATAGCTGTAAAGACTTTCCTTTCCCTTAAATATCGAGCATGCCTGAGCACCACATTGACATCCATCTAACACTGCAACCATGTATACATACACATACATACATACAGGATGTGTGTCTCTGTGACATTCAACCTGCTGAACATCTTGGGCTTTCCATTAGGAAAGCACAGCACCACTTGCATACATATCAGGTTAAAAAAAAAATAATTAAGATTAGCCTGCCTTTGCTGGCCATTAAGGTCTGTTTAATCTGATTTACGGTCTTCAAGACTGTCAAATTCTTAAAGTTCTGTTAGCTGTCAACTATAACTTTAGAAAGCTAGGATTGTTACCAGCATCTCACCAAGCATGTCTGCAACTGGTAAATATGAGAAATGAACATTCCCTGTTTACTTAATTGAAAAGAAATCAGAAATAAAAGTGACATTATGTTTTTTTAGAACTTTATAGTAACTCAAGAAATTAAGTCTGTAAGCGGTTAGCACCTAGTGAATACAGAAGCTCACCCCGGGCTGTTTGCTATGTTAATATGGGAGTCGATAATGACTCAGAAATTTTCCTAATTCCCAATACTCACAAACCCAATTCCTTTGACTTTTTTGGAGTTTCTGTGAAATAAAATTTTACATGTGTGTGCTAATATGACCGACACAGGGAGATTAGTCTGTAAGAAAGTTTAGGGCAAAGAGTAATGTGACGGGTGTATGTACTGTGTGAAGTGCCTAATAGTATGTTAGTGCTACATAAATTAAGGAAATAAATAAATGAACACAGAGTTTTATTGTTCTAATCAGTATTCAGCAGGATTGACTTAACCTGAAAGTGTTTGTTGATAGACTTACCTGTTTCATAACCTCGCTAGTGCCAAGAATCTTCTGCAGCTTTGAAAGAGCCATGCGGTCTATTGGGTTTTCTAGCTCTTGTATTCCACCGTCAGCTCTACGAACATTAACTGAACGCACCATTTTCATCGTTGCCCCAGGCCCTGCTTGAAATTCTATTTGTATTTTCTCGACTGAGGCACCCGTGTGCACTAGAAAGGAGAACACTTACTGGTTTAATTATTGAAGAGCCTGAAATTCAATACACCTTTGTACAGGTCTGTTTGGCATAAAAGCAAATCTCTTGAAAATTGGGTATTTTGGTTTTACGTGAATGCCCCTCAATTTATATGAACTTTTTTTAAACTTGCTATAATTGCTCTGAAACTCATTACGGTGAATTCAACTGCAGTGTGCTACGATGGGGAATGTTTTGCAAGTTTAAGGTTATTTTTGTAAAAAAAAATTCCATCACTAACTTTGTAGCAAAATTTCAAAAGTAGCTGCCTTGTCCTTCAGCCATCTTTACCAAGTTGGCTTAATGCACCAGGCTAACATCCACCAATGCCTATGTATAATGTTTTACATTGTATCTGTGCATTTGTTTCCATGTATGCCTTGTTTGTTCACCTCTTGGCAACAGAACCATGGAAGGAAAGGTTTGAAATGTTATCTATTGTATCTTTAGTTTGGCAGGGGAGACTTTAAAAAGTATGGAGTCAGACAGTTTAGATCTTCCATAAGTGAAGTAAAAGTGATAGGTTGAAGAAACTAGTTCGTTGGGACTTATCTGCATAAAGGAAAGAAGATCATTTGCTGGGGTTTCCTAATTGGAGAAATCTATGTTTATGTGAGATTTTTTGCATGTCAACCCTGCTTAGGCTTTCTTGTGCTCCTCTAGGAATGTGTACTAGCTTATGTAGGGAAAGAAACCTCAAGCTATGTACACAGTCTAGATTTCTGTCACTGGAAACAGTATCTTTTTTTAATAAAAGCAATGCTTTGAGGCTCAGTGAATCTGGTTGACAGCCTACCAGGTGAATTAGCTGAATGTTCTTTGTAATGATGGCTGAATTTTCCTCTGATGTTGGGTCTGATTTATTAAAACTCTCCAAAGCTGGAGAGAATACATTTTTATCAGTGAAGCTTGGTGATCCAGCAAACCTGGAATAGATTTCTTCAAAGTAATTTGCTATTTGCTAACACATGTTTTAAAACCTGGGTTAGGTCCTTTTCAGGTTTTCTGGATCACCCAGCCTCACTGATGGAACTTTAATAAATCGGGGCCATTGACTTCACTGGGGTTGAAGTTAGGTATGGGTCAACACTGGGTCAATTCAATAAACTGTGAACCAAGGAGAGGCAAATTTGACCAACACTAGTACAGATAGATAGATAGATAGATAGATAGATAGATAGATAGATAGATAGATGGATGCAAGAATTGTATAGATAGATAGATGTAGCAGGAATTGCCATTCATCTCTTGACTCCTACAATGATACATGGTAATGTCTTACCTGGCTTAAATATCACTTTCAAAGAATGATCTCCAATAATATGATAAAGAGGGCAGTTTCTGACATAAGCAGCCGTCAAACAATTTTTCACTAAACAGACTTGGAAACCAAAATCCCCAGCCTTGGCGCACAAGGAAACATCCGACAGCTGTGGATGTCTTCGCGGCTGCTCCGACCAGTAAGTATTCTCTTTGCTCAAAACTTCGGCTGAAAACTTTCTCTATGAAGTAATAGGATAAAAACTCTTATTATTTGACTGTATCAATGCAGAACTAAGTACTTTTCAAATGGAATACAATATTCTTCACTTCTTTAAAAAATGTGCAGTATTCCCTACTGCTACTTTGTGTTTTTTTTGTGTAAGTGACCTGGGATTTTTTCTTCTTTTTTTATTTTTTATAATTTTTATAAAGTGCTTTTCAAGCCTCTAGTCACTCACAAGTCTGTTATTATGTTCTGGTTTTGTTCACGAAGATTGATTGAAAATATGTTCTAAAAAGTTTAAAACAAATCTTTGTAAGGCTTCATACTGTTTGATCCTTGTTGTAAATTGCCGCCTACTGATTAGCGAGCTGTGCTAGAGTCTCAGATAATGTTCCCACTTTGGCTCCCAAACATTATCGTATTTTCTGGTAGATGAAAAGATAATGCCATAAAGCCGGCCTTGGAGGATAAAAGAAAACTTTACCCATGCAGTGCGGTGGGTTAACTGCTCAATTTGTCTATGAAATGATATATAAAGTGCAGCAGACTTCCTCTTCTTTGTACAACCAGTCCCATGAGATTCCTTTCCTACACTGCCCAACCAGTTGCAGCTTTTTAATCTCAACCCATGCAATGAAGGACCAGTAGTCTTGTATTGTATGGAGGAAGCCAACAACCTACTCTAAACCAAAGATAAAGTAAAACCAGGGAGAGCGCTGACTGCTGAGGTAGCTGGGAATAAGGTAAGTATATCACCTTATTCATCATATCCTAGACAGTTAACGTTTGAAACCTTTGCAAGATGAACCCACTTCAAGCATAACAATTGTTTGAGTTCAACTTTGAAGAAAAATCAAACAAACGTCTTACCTATCCCTACTTGTCTTTTATTTTAGACCAATGTTCCTCAACCTCTTTACCATGGGAGAGCCCCTTGAAATAACCTTCTTGTCTTTGAAGACCCCTTCTATAATTACTATATCCACAGCTCACAGTAGATTAGTGTGGTGATCAGTAGAAAGAATGCATTTTATATTTCAGGCCATGGGGTGCAATGTCACCCTTACAGATGGCCCAAAAGATCATTTGTAGCTGTTAAACTGACCTGGGAGTAACAAACTGCTCATTGCTCAAGGAACCCCTAGCATCCTCTGGAGGAACCCTAGGGTTCCACGGAATACTGATTAGGAAACACTGCTATAGACTGTTGGAGCTCAAATGTAGAACCATTTAAATGGTTTTCTGCCATATGCAAATGTCAAACCACCTACAGGAGACCTGTCATCATGCTACCATTGCTGAACTTTACTTTTGAAGATGCTAGTGGACCGGCTGCTATGCTGACCCACCCAGGTCGGTGCTTTCCAAGCTCGTTGAAAGCATGAGCATATGGACATTTCTTTGGCATTTCTTATCTGCATATGTTTTCCTGAATAGGTACTGAATAATTGGGTCTGTATAACTGCCAGGTAGTTAGAATTTGGAAAAGTAGGTTTGATATGGTCCCTATATTGCTGTAAAAACAGGTTTATTTTAAAGAGTAGTAACTAACTCAAAGCCCAATTCTAATCTTCATGCTTTCAAGAAGCAATCTATTCCATTTTTTTTTAAACTAGGATATACATATGAGCATAATCATAACAATGAGTGGAAATCTCTGTCTCCATGCTACACTGAAGTAGTAAAAATCGAGCCATGGCCTTTAGACAGGAATGTCCAACAAAATTCTTCTTGCTTAATGAAGCAAAGAGAGAACCATGAGATAAAGAGATGAAGATATAGAGATCCATGATTGGAGGAGAGCAGACCATTGTGACTCCTCCTTTTGAATTTATGAAGCTCTTTCTGCCCAATAGGATGCTGTAATAGGAGAGCCAGTCATGTGCCCTTTTTGTGCACTAGCTCCCAAAACTGCAGCAGCAAAGAGTACATTTGCAAAGCACATTTATAAACGTGTAGTGTTTTTTCTTGCCATGATGCATTGATACTGCTGCTGTTAAAATGACCACCATAGTGTCAGGCTAACCATTCTGTTATCTATACAAAACTCCACAGCAGGATGGAGTCTGCCATAGAGTTCTGTTCAGAGTCATATGTATTATGTGCAAATATAGAATGAAGTAGAATATAGCAAAACCATGGGGACCGGCCCAGTGCCTCAAATCAGAAGCTATTGCTTACGGCTTCATTTCATCACCGCACGGTGTTTGGTCCCTGGTGCTATTATGTTTTAAATTTCTAGGGTATGTGAAGTCACAAGGTAGAAATTTTGTTTTGTTTTCCATTTAAAAGGAATCTGTTGACGTTTTAAAACAATATAGATGCAGTAGAGCACAAACTGTTTTTATGAAAGTGTACATTAATGGCATGGTATGAGATCAACAGGAATGCATAAATTATTCATTAGTGGGATGAAAACCAACCCATTCTGTTGGATAAAAGTCACAGCTTGATCTAGGTTAGAGATCAGCGGCCAATTTTTTAGTATTTTTTTAGTATTGGCCACATGTAAGTCTGCGGTTGATGCTTTAACACCCCTGAAATATCACAGAAGCAGGATTCAGGCTCTACATCTTTTGCGCCTATTGACCAATTTCTCTGGGGGTTGAGAAAGGGGACCATGCATGAGCACTATGTTTCCACTACCCACTCACCTCCACCCAGCGTCTTAGATCATTAGGGTTGCATTGCTTTAGATGCCTTCTTTAACGTTAAAACTTTTTTCAAGCCATAACCTATACTTTTTGAATATGGTAGAGTATGGTTAATACCCCAATACCCCAAACTGAGGTTTTTTGTCCTCCTAGGCAAGGCTGGGCTGAGTGTGTAACTCTTGGGATGTAATGGACAGATGTATGAATTCTTGCTAGCTCCTTTATACGATCACACTGGCCCATCAAAAAAACTGAGTAAAACCTCCTTTATGCCCCAGTTTTATACGCCCCAAATTTTTTTTTGTGTCATATATGAAGTCAAAAGACAGCCACTTACCTTCTAGTGGGCCCCTGTTGCCTCCAAAACAATACCACTGTGCCAGGTAAAGCTATTCTATCTGGTAGGCCCTCGTTACTTCTAATGTGGGTTCCTAGGTGTTCAGTGTGACCGTGCCCCTATCTATGTATTTTATCCTCATATTCCCCCGTTTGCCTGACATTCATCTTAAGGTAAGATTAGTACATTTTCTGTCTTTACACAGTTGTCTTGTTTTCTAGGAAGTATCATCAGCTCACTTATTGGGTTTCTTACATTTAATGTACCTTAAAGAAATAAATACAAATCAATAAAAAGTCGCCATCCAGTCTACAGCCACAGCCATATTCAATAGTAAAAAGTGAATTTTTGCGCTGACCTCGGCCCTCGTGGTGTCCTCAGCTGACAAGTCTTTCGGACTGAAGGTCTGTTTTAGTACGTTTGGTTCTGTTCCAGCAGCTACAATAGGAGTCATCTTCACTGCAGCTAAATCCTCCGAGTTTCTGGTTACAGCGAATGCTTTTGACCTGAACATAAAACATTGTATTGCTTATCTTAAGCACATATTTTGAGCACCGTAAGAGAAAAAATATGTTTTTTTTTAGTCTGTTGTTTATGATATTTCAACTTTGTCAAGGTTATTGTTCTTACTTTTCTCTAGATACGTTTTACCTTGTTGAAATAAGCTGATTCTTCTACACTTACACAATTGTTATTCTGCTCATGTAATTGCTATGTTTTTTTGTTATCATTGTTATTACGGGTTTCATGCTTGGCAACCAGCCTGCCGGAAATAATCACAACATAGGAATAAATAACACTTAAATACATAAATAAATTCAGATTAGGAAAGACTGCAAATAAATCCACTTGTATAGTCAATTAAATTCTCTGGAGATTCTCTGGTGGAGAAATGATCACTGCTATAAAAAGCATATGGAGCAATACTACCTGCAAGGAACTTTTCTGCCCATGTTTGAATGGGGGTTCTTCTGGTATTCTGATTTCCCCCACACCTCCAATAAAATTTGCAGTTGGGTTACTTGGCTTTTTCAGAAACTGTCCTTGGTATGTGTGGAAAATAAACAGCACAACCAAAGACCAGTGCCAGTGCCAACTGCTGGGCACAATATGGACACTTGAGAATATTATAAAGAATAAAATTAATACAAAATAAAGTTATAAAAAAGAAACATATGGACATGGATGATTCTTCACCAGAGATAGTGAGATGAATTTCAGGTTCACTACTTTATCAATAAACCCCCAAAACTGACTTCATCGGGATGCTGCTTCTGCTTTAGAGGTCCAAACTCCAGTCTAGAGGTGGGTCAGTGATCAAGCTATATAGCTTAGCTAGAACTGTCAAGGGTGCCTGAATCCTAAGCCTGGTTGAGGAGAATAACAAATCTTTCAGCAGACAAAATTTTCTATAAATACGTGCTTAATGTGTGTTCAGCTATTTGCCTTGTTTGGTTTTAAGAGTATCCAAAATTGGGCAGATGTTTCTCTGAGGGTGATGCATTGGAAAGCCACATGTCTATCCTCGGGTGTGTTGGTACCATCTTTACAAATCTTGTGATAGAGTCATAGAATCGAAGAATATCATAGCTTAGAAATTACCCTACAAGCTTTAACATTACTGTGTACGAAAAGCTAATGATAGTCTCAAGGGTCTTGGATAGCCCTAAATGGACCAATTTTCATCCAAGCTTTGCATTTGGCCATTAGTGGCCACACTGTGCAGATGATGTTATCATTTGACCCACAAATGTATTCCTAAAGAAAATGTATCCTTATCATAAAAGTGTCATGGTCAAGTTGGAAGAGTACCATCAGATTAAAACCCTATATTATTTTAAGGAAAACCAACTAGAAGGTGCAGAATTCATTCAATTAAATCAGCAAATCCAACAGCATTATTTTACCATTAGAGATTAATGTGCACATTTTCTGAATAGATTTGATATATTAAATTTCATTATTGGTATATGAATATTTAATCTGATTGCATGTATGTATGCCTTATGGATATATAAATATTTCTGTTTGCAGTTGGTTAAATCACATCTAAACCGATCTAATCCTGAATCTCATAAATTGTACAGCGTAATATTATTAATCTGCAGCTTCCAGAGATGCCGGATGATCTAACAGTGATGGTTCTAGTTCAGGCACTACCTATTATAAGGTGACAGATATTGACTGATTGTAAATACCTGATGGAAAAGAGTTCATTGTCTGGCAGCTCTGGAATAAAATCCAACTTGAAGTGTTTTTGCCCGGCATTTACATTTGCTTCCATGTTTACGGGTAATACAATATGGACCTGTGTTCTGAACTCCATTCCAGCTTGGATCAGGTTGGTATTGACCCCGATATTGAATACTATATCCTTGTTCATACTAAATAGGGTGGAAAAATAAAAGCAATATCATCGTTCTAGTTCCCAGATCTGATTACTTAATAACTAATGGGAAGTAGTAATGTGAATCCAGTATGGTGGATTTACTAAATGAATATATTCTGTTCACAAGCAAAGTAAATTAAGTCCTTGCAGGAGTGTACCGCTGTCCGCAACCTGCAATCGTAAACTAGGAAAAATCCTGTTTTTTAGATTTTGGGTGATGTGATTGGGTATTTGCAAAACGAACTATAACCACATTCACTAAGCTAAGTGAATTAGCTGCATAAAATCAGATGGTGGCTGCACTGCTTTCTGTATTAATATACTGTGAATAAAGGGAATGTGGGGGACACTGTGAGGTTATCTAATGGTGAAAGGGAAGTACTGCAGGGGGCTTTGTAGGTGAGTATTGCAGCCTATGTCCCTCTTCTTTACATTATATAATCTGTATGAGGGACCAATTAAATTAATTTTAAAGACTAACATTGGTACCTACGAGCACCACAAATTGCTTACACTTCAGCACTATTGTTATTTTTTAAATCAGATTCACTTAAACTCCAATATATTGTTTCTATTAATATGATTAATACTGCCACAACAGTACAACAGAAAAAAAACAAATAAATGTTTGGATTGCCATTGGTTTCTTTCTTTTTGTTGACAGTGATCCACAGGACAAATAAAAGGGTGAACCCTCCCAAAAATTCCCAGGCCCTGACCAGTGTTTGACCATTTTCCTCCTTTGATAAACCCAACAAGAAATGTCTTAGCTTTAGATGTTTATTAGCCTTTAATAAGTATTGTGTAGTAACCCATACTTATATGTTGTTCAGGGCAGTGCGCTTACCTTAGGGCAAACTTTGTCTTCAGATCAATGTTCGATTCAAGTAACTGGAGAATCCTTAGATCGTCCTTAGGCTCGGGAGTGATTTGAGTCTGAGCTAGTAATTAAAAAAAACATTCAGATGAATTGAAAATAGTTAAATATTATTACTGATGTACGTTATTAGGGCTACTTATCTCAAATTGATTATGGTAGTGGGATCACCTACTGCTTTTTTATATCTGAAGAGTTTCCAGCTGCACCCACCTGTTCCTATTATACCAGAGGGTCGGTGTCCCTGATGTATTTCACATGACAATGGCTTGGTGCAGGTGAGTCCTACACATACCAGCTTGTCCTTAAAAATCACTGACTCATAGACACAGTAATGACATTAGATGTTACTTTCCTGCAGGGTTCAAAACATGGGAACAAGGCTGAATAATTTCCATTTGTACACTATGCTTGGTGTTCAGTTTCAGGTGTGCATCAAATTCAACATCCATAATTTGGCTTAAAGCGAATAAAACTGACCATTGCCAATATATGGAAATTGGATTTAGTGCTTGGGCAATGCTGTGGATGTTACTTTGCAGCAGGGCACCAGATACAAGACTAAGATCAACTGCACAACTTCCAAATGGAATCTAGGTTCACCTTCTGGCCTGTGTCAAACTAATCCTTCAACCTGAAGCAAAGCATTATATTTTGATGCTTTGGTGCAGTAATAGTCAATAGCTGCTGGATGGATTGGGTGTGATGTACACTATAACTGTCATTGACAGGTATGGCATATGGCTCAACTAATTCAACCAACAGACGATGGTACGTATTAGTGGCCAATGACTGAACACTACTAATGTTAAGCATTTGGGTTCAGTGCCTAGGGTAATGGCCAATCCAGCTGCTGGACAGTAGTAGACAATGGCCACTGGTTGGATTGTATGTGTGGTACACTATGTCTGCCATTATTAGGTATAGCAAATAGCTCAGCGTATCTAGCCAGCTGACAATGGTAGTTATCAGTGGCCAATGACCAAACATAGCTGATGTTAATATTTGGATTCAGTATCGCCGACAATGGCAGCTGTTGGACAGTGATAGTCAATGGCTGCCAAATGGATTGGGTGTATCGTACACTATCCCTACCATTGACGGGTACAGTGTATGGTTCAGCCAGTGGAGAATGTTAGCTGTCAATGGCCACCGGCTGGATGGTTGAGCCCTATGCTATATCGGTCAAGGAGCCTGTCGGCTACTGTACTGAATCTTCTGAAGGAAGCTGTTGGTAAACCAATGAAGGGCAAATTTGACCAACACTACTGGACACCCAGTAATAGGTTTTAGCTATTTACAGTCAACAGATATTTGGACTCCAGAGTTTTTTGTAATTATCTGGGGAGTAAATCAAGAAGTTGCCAAGTGAGCCATCCTGACAGATCACCACATGACTGACAGCAAACCTCTGCTTCTGTCCCCTTGGGGCACAGAAGGATGTTTGCTTCTGCTCCCCATTTCATCTCTAAAGAAGGAACAACAATGTCTATCACTCATTCAATCCAGCGGCAGTGATCCCGCATCTATATTCAGCTTTACTAGACCGACCTGTCTGTACTGCCGGGGAAGGCTGAATCTCATATTTGTATTTCAGCTGTGTATTATGTTGTATTTCTGGGATATGGCATTATCTAATGCTTCATATCTATCTAGAATAGCATTATTCTCAGCACTTACCTTTTAGTTGCATCCTTGTAACCGATGAATAGTACAAGCTGGTTTCCAGTGGAAGACCTACACATGTTGGGACGACGAGACGATTTTCACTGGACAGTAAAGGCTTAGACCAATGTATATCCAGACCCCTCTGCAATGCCGTCACAGCTGCTTGTATGGAAGCAAACCTACCATTAGGAAAAACCTAGTAAAATAAATAAATAAATAAACACAACAGCTGAGCTATGGACAAATTTTACAAACTAATAATACCCCCCACCCCTCATTCCCATCATGGATGGAGTATGGATGGATCACTTTAGCAGTGGCCACATACCATGGTTTGGTGACAAGACCAGTGGGAGATTTGTACACAGAGTGGTTTAGTGGGTTGGTCAAACGAATTAATGGAATGAACTTGGTAATGTTCGACCATGTACTATGTTTTAAAGTATTGCTAGTGTTAAAAAGTACAAGATCGTACAGAAATGAGGGGGGGGCACACACTTTCTCTCTCCATATAAATAATAGGAAGTGCCATCTATACGCTCGTTATGGACAATACCCTAATAGATTTGTCTGTTTTTTATATTAGAAATGCAGATGAATGCATGACGAATAAATTGTAATTCCAACCTTTTCATGGGTCCCAATTAGATGAGCATACCTTGATGCCACATCCCAAACACAGAACCAAACGCAAAAAAGACATTTTTGAGGCATTTTTTTACCAAACCCACTAAAATATGATATACCCTTGTTTGTTATTATTAAATAACAACAACATAGCTATATTATCACAAATAATACTATTGGTACTAAAAATATATAATGCCATAATGTATATACGTCTTAATTTAATTTTTCCACCTCCAACATTTTTTTATAAAGCCTGAGGAACTGTCTATATAACTGTGAAATGCATTGGTACTACATATACTGTGTATAAAACACCTTTTATTAGGAAAGAATAACAACATAGCTATGTTATCATGTTATCAACGCATTTCAAGGTTAGAAACCGTTTCTTTAGGCTTCATAAGAGCGAAACGCGTTCACTTAGAGGTGATTAAAATAAATCAGGTTATGTGTACAATACATATGTAGTACCAATGGTAATGTAATAATATAGTATGTCGTTGTTTTTTAATATAAAAAAGGGTTTTAAAATGTATATTATATTTTAGCGGGTTTGGTAAAATGATGCCTTCAAAAATTCTCAAAAAATTCTTTTTTTTTTGTGTTCCAAGTTAGCACATTTGTACTTAACATGGCACAACTTGGCTGATACTATGTCCACTTTTCTAAACTTCCGTGACTTTTTTTGTATTGTTAGCAGCAGCCTCAAAGCAAGTAATTGCTAGTCCTGGCAACCCTGGCTTTTGCATCTTGCCCAATTCCCACACATGCAACTGAAATAGCAAATAAAAAAGAAAAAGTATTTTCCAGAGCTCTTTTTTAAAACCCAGATTCAGAGGGATGGCACCCCTAGCATGCATTTCAAGGCTGAATTTTGGAGTGTATTTTTAATGTAGTTTTTTTAGATGTGTGTGATCATTTCTGTTTGAGGACAGAGGATCAGAAGCACATTCCTTGCTCACCTTGATGATGTTTTCTATCGTGTATTTGTTTACTTCTTGATAGAAAAGTTCTTGTCCAAACATTTTAAGGTTGGCAAATGCCAGAGGTTCATTTGAAGGTAATGGCTTCCAGTTATGCAGCTGTATAGGACAAGAATTGGTATATATTAATTACATTAGTACACCAAGGTTTTATCTATAGTGTGGGACAAATTACAAATGCACTGTAACTCACAGCTACCAATCAGGAGCAAGCTTACAGAAAGTGAACCCAGTAAGGATATTGAAAGATGATATCTGATTGGCTGCTAGGAATTACTGGTCTCTGTACACCATTCATTGCCTTATGCATATACTGTACATTAGTTTCTAGTTACCCATGCTGTGCAGACATTGTATTACTGTATTTCTTTTAAACATCAATGGTAAATCTTTTTATGTTGTGAAAGTGATCACCTGAATAAAAGTATTGATTGACTATTGATTATATTCTTCGCCAGTACCACAAGCCCGTTTTAATTTTTTTTTCATCCCTTATCCACAGCCCAGGGGCTGCATGCTGCCCTTTTGTACACATAGGGCTTGATTTAATAAAGCCCTCCAAGACTGGATCCAGGAAATGGATTTTCTAATCCATTCTATTTTCTAATTCGTTCTGGACCAGATCTATTTAAAGTTTGCTGGATAACCAAGGTTTTCCCTTGATAGTCTATCTTCTCCAGTTTTGGAGAGCTTTAACAAATTCGGCCCATTGTGTTGACATAGATCAGGCTTTCTCAACTTTTTTTCTTGAAAATTGTGTCCAGATGTCAACCCTTTCCAATACTTTTTATATGCCCAATACATGGTGCATTAGCCTGGTGGTCAATGGGATGAATGTCTTCTACACTGTCATTGGGAATAATGTCACCCTTACAGATACCCAAATAGATAATTGGTGTCAGTGGTAATAGACCTGAGCGGCACAACTTACATACTGCTCAAGGAACCCGTAACAACTTCTGGAGGAACCCTGGTTAGGAAACACTGCTTTAGTTTATGTAATTTTGGTGTTCCAGCCATAGGAGAACACACATTCCTATACAGGGTTCCATATAATCCTAGGGCTCACCCAGTGCAGCCTTTTCAACCATTTTACCAAGCAGAAACCCTTGAAAAAACTTTCATAGGTTAGATTGGTGTCCCTTAAATTGACCTGAGAGGCACAGATTTTCCATTGATCATGGAACCCCTAGAACCTCTGGAGGAAACCTGGTTGAGAAACACTGGTTCAGTGGTTGTTAGGGGTTCCTTGAGTTTTGGCTGGTTGACCTCCCAAATCATGGTGGCTGCATGGTTCCTGCATGGTTCCAGGTTCAATGCCATTTGGCAAAGCCATTAGGATATGCCCTCAGTAATCTCTTTACCCATCCAGAAGGTTGATATTTTGATTAACACCACAAAATGCCTTCTTTCCTGATCACTGTAATGGGGCTATCACTTTCAATTAAATAATAATATCAGGGGTCTCTGGGGAACCTGAAATTCATTTCAAGGGTCCATCTGTCATCCAGCAGTTAAATGGTTGGTTCATTTAATCTCTAAAGGTCTCATGTCATTTTTCCAAGTTCTGCATGGTGTCCCCAGTCCCTGCCCATTACCTATAGCAATGTTTCTCAACCAGAGTCCCTCCAGAGCTTGTTAGGGTTTCCTGGAGCAATGAGCAGTTTGTGACTCCCAGGTCCGTTTAACTGACACCGATGATCTTTTTGGCTATCTGTAAGGGTGCAATTCTTCTCAACGGCCAGCAACGTATAAATTGTTATGTGCAACATTTTGGTGGTGCCATTAGCAGCACCCAAGACCCCTTACATTAAGTCAATTGATCAGCACTGCTCTATATCTATAAATTTCTTTCTGATCCTGGCAAGGTCTGGCCACTGGATGGCACTCTTGCATTGATCTGTAATATTCTCAGGCTGCAATGAGCAATAAGCAGCAAGGCAGCAAAGTGCTAATATGCTAATATTAATAAATGCAAATATGATGAGTAATTAGAACAGCCATTTCAAAATAAGAAAAAATAGCATTTTATTGTATTAGCCTCAAGAATAAAGGAAGCAACCCTGTTATTTTAATACGCCTAGACTGCCAGCAATGAGCCTCATACGATGTATAGGATTATAAAATGTATAGGATTATCCGGCAGGTGCACGTTGCAGCCAATCAGATTGGAAAATGATGGTATGAAGGTGTTAAAATAGAAATAAATCCTTCTTTAAAACAAACCTGTCTTGTACAAGGTTTGCTCTAATCTTCTATCCCTCTCATATACTTATATATACTTTCCTCTCATTTGACTCCCAATATTCAGTGCAAGGAGTCAAAGCAATGCGCAGTAAGCAATGGGACTCATTCTATGTTGCTCACATTGATAGCGCTGTGATATATAGAACTAAATCCAATTTTCCAAAAATTGGAACCTATCAGGTCCTTTATTGCAGAAGGGACAGTTGATGTCTCTTCTGAAATACAATAACCTTACCTGCCTGACTGCGATTTTTTTTAATTTCACTCACCTGTCCTCTGCCATCTTCACCCAATCCTCTTACTGGAGTCCGGTCTCTGGCCATTTAGCATGTGCTTGGGAGTTTTTTTAGTCCATGGGGGATACCTAGATACCCGGCGCATCCCAAGTGGCACATCTCCAGCACGTGCAATTCAGCGTTTTTGAAGGCAGAAGCGGACAGGCAGGTAAGTATGTTTTACTGCAGAAGGGACATCACCTGTCCCTTCCTGCAAAAAAGACCTTCCTGCATAGTGCATTATGAATATTAAATCAAAGCAAAAGTTGATCTAAATAGGCCATTTTTAAGGGAAATTTATAAAGCAGTGAATGTGACTTTCACCAACCACTCATCATCTAAACACGCTTAGAATAAATCAGCAGTGATTATTTGGTGGATTTATCATATTCACATCTCTATACAGTCACTTCTGGAGTTAAAACCTTTAAGCTAGCATTTTTTTTGACTTCCACAAATAAAAAAAAAAAAAAAAAAAAAAATAGATTGCAACCCCCTGATCCACAGCATGATTGCAAGGATAGCCAATACCGGATTCTTCCCAGGCCTGTGGTGCATGTGTGACCATTTACAATCCATTTGCTCATCACTAGAATTTAAGCTTTGTTCCCCTTTGTGATACATAAACAGGGTATATGGCATTGTTTCCTATTTTTGCACATTTCCTCGCAGGGGATTTTATATGATTTACATCGTTTATATGCGCTCTGTGCCGTGGCTTGCTGTGTGGAAGTTAATGCTCGAGTTCCATTTCATAGCATTATCTCAGTGCTTGAAAAGTTCCTACCTTCTTGAGCATATCCATAATTTTCTTTATATTGTGCAGCCCGCTTCCAGAGGAGAATAAGTGTCTGTTCATTAATAATTCCTGAAGGCCTTCAGCATGGTAGCCGATCTATATGTAACAATGAAATGCAAGCATTGAATAACAAAACTGATATTTTTATGCTTTGGTAGAAGGACAAAGACATTTTTTTATCTCTTCTTTCTTTCTTTTTTTTTTACCTCCAGCAGTTCAGAGAATACTCCCATGAAGTGCAGTTTGAGCCTACCGAGAGCGGCGATTGGGAAAACATCAGCAGCATCATGCACTATGTTAAATATGCTTTGCATTCCTGACATGAGCGAATCTAAAAAAAAGCAGAAATGGTCCTGGTGAGTGATATCCGATATGTCTGGAATTCCAAAATTGACAAGGTGGGTCAAGGTTACAACGGGATTAATATTAAGACCTGTTCACACTTCTGCATAGTTGGTACGGTGAAACTGGACTTGAAAATATTTGCTATGTAGTAGGGAATGTTTAGAAATTGTAACTGGGCCTAAGCACCCTGAAAAATCTAAATCTGAAATTTGGAATAAATTTAGTGATGTCATTATGTTGCTCCTGAATGTTCTCCTTGCTGGAGAGGAAGCTCCACTCAGAGACCTGCAGTGAAAGTATCTCCCTGCTCATTCATTCTGTGGATCTGTGCTTCCTTTACCTCATTGATATTTCTTGAATAGCCCTACACCAGTCAGCAGAGCTAAGCTTACACATGGTAAAGCAAAGCCCTTTTTGATCTACCAATATGGCCATCTCCATCCAAAACCACAGTTTCAGGCTGGACATGGTAAACCTACAGACAATACTGTTGATTAGCCCTTTACTTGCTTTGCATTAGGAATAGCTTCCACAGACCTTCTTTGGGAGATATGGTCAGAAAGAAAACTGCTGCAGGTATAAAATATAAAGAGGTTTTGGCATATACCTGTAGAAATCCCAATGGTGGATTTCAGAGTCTTTTTCACAGGCAATAAGGGGGTTGATGTACATACCTAAAGGCACTTGGCTACTATAAGCTATGGGTTCCTATATATACCCCCCAAACCCCTTTTATTATATTCATACCCGGGGCTTACCAAAAGGTAAAATTACTTACTTACCAAAAGGTAAAATCCCAACATTCCAAGTGGTTTCAAAATTCACAACTACCCACTGCCACATTCCTATGGGACAATCACTATTAGTAGCTGATTTGTTACGTGTCCATAGGGCTGGAGGCAGAAAGGGTTTGGCCAACTTTGTCGCAATCAGAGTATTGGATCTGTGGTGACAAGAAGGGCTTCATAGGCTGCACCTGCACTTTTCTGCTGCACCTTTTTTATTCAGTGGTATAATACAGGCAGCTACTACAAGAAAACTGCAGCATAAATAGTGAACAGATGTGAACAGAGCTTTAGGAAGTGCAAAGCAGTCAGCTTACATTGTAGTAAACATAAATGTAGAATAGTACCCAATACCTGAAAATATTTCATAGTAGATTCCACTGCTAAACCGACTTCTAATGCCTTCAAATCTGGACTTCAGCATTGCAACAGCCATATTGCAGATAGGGGCCCTAAGAACATGGAAACAAAGGTTTGTTGGAGGGAAACTACACTCCAATTATTCAATTATATATAAAGTGATCAGCTTAATGTGATTTTTATGAATCTTTTGGAATATTATTCTTTTCATGATCACACCTGCAACAGTTGCAGGCTGACAGAGCTAAGCCGCTGCCTTGCAATTAGAAGCAGAGTTGTCATCAAGCCATGAAAGTTTCTTTAACTTGCTGTTGGGCTGACTTAATGAGCATACTAGTAGCTATATGAAGGAATGCATGTGTCAGGCTGACAACCCTTCAGAACTGAACATGTGTGAGATCCGCACTTTTATTTTTTACATTCCAGGAGAGCTGCCTCTGACACATGCCCGATCTCAAGCATGTGCAAAAGGAGCAGAATGCAATATCCTTGGATATGTGAAGCATGTATCTCAGGAGCCTGTGGGCTCCTCCATCAGTCTTTACTGACGTGGCAGTAAAGATGGAAGAAAAGGGTCCTTCCCAAAAAAGTAAAAAAATAAATAAATAAAACAAACACATTTGTACTCCTTCACACCCATGAATTGCATTAACCACCTGGGCGTTACACTGAGGTCTAGATTTCTGTTCCAAAAGCGTTACAGTTTTTCATGAAATTTTTTTTTTTTTAAATTGTAGACCTGTAACACAGAAATATGTCCGAACAGGGTTCTAGTAGATATCATGAATATAAAAAATGTTTGAAACACACAATCATGTAAAAAAAAAAAATTACTTTTCATAAAATTAAATAAGACACAAAAAATCAGCTTAAACAAGAATACATAATTAAATGAAAAATACTGAAAATGCGATAATTCGGTATACTGTATAGTAATATATATTTCTAAAACACCTCCCTAGTGTCCGTCACATACCTATAGACAAAATCACATAAATATATTTTCTATTATTTTGTATTGGATTGGATGCAGGACTTTGTATTCAATCCAATACAAAATGAGAACAAAATTCAAACTCTCATTTTGTATTGGATTGAATACAAACTCCTGTATCCAATCCAATACAACATGAGAGTTTGAATTTACCAATTACATACTTTGTATTTATTTTGAATTATTTTGTATTGGATTGGATACAGGAGTTTGTATTCAATCCAATACAAAATGTGTTTGAATGAGTTTCAGTTTGAATTTCCCGCACACGCGCCGACGTCATCGTACGCGCCGGCGTACACGCACGGAGGGAGAAGAAGCCGGCCGGCTTCTTCTTCCCGGAGAGGACACCCGACTCTGGAGGACGACGCTGGAACACGACGATGGATGATCGCAGCGGGACCAGGTAAATGATCGATAAACCCGGACTTTTCTCACTGTATTTTCATACAGTGAGAAAAGTCCGGGTTTATCGATAATTGTAACTTTTTGAAGCCCGTACCAAGGTCGGGCTTATCGCTCAGGTGGTTAAAGGGTAGAATGTTTTATTGCATAGCTCATTAACCTCGTGGGTGGTTCATTTCTGTCCAGATTTATATGGCTAAAAGCGGTACATTGTTTTTCATGGAAATTTATTTTACAGAATAATATAATAGTATAATAAAGTTTGAAACACAAAATCATGTCAAAATAATAAATCAAATAAATTAAAAAAAGTAAAAATAATAAAAAATATATTCATAATTTTATATTATACTGTAAAATAAATTTTCATGAAAGACAATGTACTGCTTTTACACACATAAATTCACTGTATTGCATTCAATACTCGTATTTTGAGTCATTCACTGTGACTCATTGGATGTAGAGAACGCCGGCTGGAGGAAGCGAGAGGACGGGGATCGTGAAGGAGGATGCCGGCGGATCAGGTAAGGCTTGATTTATTATTGTGTTTCACTGTTTTAGCTACCCCAAGTGTGACTCAGGGTTACTGCTTTCAGCACCCCCGCTCAGGGGGTTAATGCACAATGGGCATTGCTAATTATTTAAAATGGTACCCAATGCACCTTGCAAATGCCCTGCACTCATATATATCAGCACACAACAATTTACACATGGTCAGTACAGAATTTTTTCTCCCCTTGTATGTCAGTGAAATTGGGGTTGATTTACTATAAAAAGTTGGAGCTCTACACTTATGGGCTTATTCACTTAGCTTAGTAAATGCAATGGAAAATAAAAAAGATCAGGTTCAGGTAAATGTTAAAAAACAGGATTTTCACTTGCGTGAGATTGTATAGGTGAAGGCAGCAGGATTTTACCCCAAAGTAAATTACTGGTTAATATTAGCTCAAAATTCCTCTTACACTTCATGTAGCTCGGGGTTGTCGCTTCTACTATACTTCTTCAGCAGAGAATAGACAAAACTTCCCACTTCCATGTCGGCTTCTTTCATCAGGGATTTTGCTATCATCATGATAACAGCAGCAGGGGGCTTATGGTCGAGGATAATACTGGCGGCAATCCTTCGGATAACTGGGTGTTGCTTTATGTCCATATATAACTGGAGGCAGATGTCCAGGACCTGTATAGAGATATGGTGGAATTATTACATTTCAATGGGATTTTGAAGCGGTGGGCCAATATAAGAACTTCTTGATGCCCATTTTGCAACCAGAGGAAGCTGATTGGGGGCTTTGAGCAACAATCGCTAGGACAAAAACCCACACGGTTGTAAGCGCTCCCACTTACATGCAATTGTGAAGTGGTAAATTAGTGTTATGTTACAAAACCCGTATTATTATATTATTATTAAAAATAATAAACAAGATTTAGATAGCACCAACATATTACACAGCGCTGTACATTAATTAGAGTAGGCAGTGTATTTAGCAGGGTTCTCTATACAAATACCTTTCCAGGATTTTTGAAGGCAATGTTTTTCAGGGCCATGGCAGCAGCAGCCTGCACAGGTAGAGGAAGGTTGGAGACGGTGGATGATAATCTTGGAAGGTACTTCAGAATCTTCTTGATACAAACCGCTTGTCCTGAATTTCCTAGACCTTTAAGGGCCAAAATGATCTCCATTGTATTCATCGTAGCGGTGGCATCTGCTAGCAGATCATGGAGGGGCTACAATGACAAGAAGGAAAAAGAAGATAAAAATAATTGTATTTATTGGGTAAAATCAAAGTTCAGATTACGTACATATGCAGAAGTAATAGTGCATCAGTTGACCGGTTTGATGTCCCAAGTTTGGAAATTTACTCCTTTCTGACTTTCCCACAAAAATACAATCATATTGATAAAAGAACATAAATAATGTATATACAGGTAGTCCCCGGATTAAGGACATCTGACATACAAACGACTCCTAGATACGAACAAGGTTTTCCTGCAGGACAGAGGCTTGGAAGGGGAAGGGGGCGGTTTGCATGACTTGCAGAAGAAATCTTTTGCTAAACACAGCTGAGGTTGTGGGTGATCTCAAGAGCTGAGCTGGTCTGTAGCATCTTGCAACTTTTTCATGATCTAGACAATTTAGTTTCCAAGACCAAGACAGTTGTTTCTTTTTGCATATCAAAGCACAGCTTGCTCCAGAAGTTATTGAATGTCTAGGCTCTTTTTGGCCTTATTTGTGATTAATTCACAGTGATCATGCTGCCTAATACTATGTTGAGACAAACATCTGTCCTAATTACATTCATTAAAATAATGTACCCGTTCCGACATACATACAAATTCAACTTAAGAACAAACCCACAGTCCCTATCTTGTATATAACCCAGGGACTACCTGTAAGTGGTGGTAAACAGAATATCTGTTTTATGGACCAAATGTGCTTGTATACTGCACTATAGCTCATTTCCTCTCATCTCTGAATTCAACTGGTGGGACCGTCAATCTAATGTCACCATATGACACTCAAAGTAAGAAGAACAATAGATACCAGACTATATTTCCCAGAATCCTTGCATTAGAGTGGAAACACTGGGCCTGATTTAATAAAGCTCTCCAGGGCTGGAGAGAATACACTTTTATCAGTGAAGCTGGGTAATCTAGCAAACCCGGAATGGATCTGGTCTAGGATTCCAAACATTTACAAGTAAATTGCAAATAACCTTGAAGAAATCCATTCCAGATTTTCTGGATCATTCAGCTTCACTGATGAAAGTGTATTCTCTCCAGCCTCGGAGAGCTTTAATAAATCAGGCCCCATTTGCCAACATGAAGAAGCAGTCCCTACATGAATGGTCCCTACTAAGCAATTGTAAGACCTCAATCTGTGGACAGGGAATTAAAAGGCATAAGAGGTCTTGCTACAGCCAAGCAGAGCTACATAATGGTGTTTTTGAATCTTTAAAGCCAGAGGTTGTTTTTATAGTATTAACATGAATGATAGGAGAATTAGACTTATTCAATTTTAGTTTTACTTGGACTTCAAACTTTTAAAATGTACTGAATCTTTCCTTGACCTCCACCCAGACTGACCTGGTGTGTTCTTACCTATTGGTGTTCTCTATTTAACCATAGTGGGGCCATTAGATAGCAAGCTCCTTGGAGAACACTGGCTGATGTAAATGGTTTATGCTTTGCAGGTCTTGCTAGCTCTGCTTCAGCGTAAGAAATAAATAAAAATAACAGAGTCGCAGGAAATGTTTAGAATGCATGTGCGCACCTCTGTGGTAAAAACTCTGTAGTGTAGTTACTGGGATGACTTGAAATACACAGATTGGCATACAATAGACGCTTCCTGTCCCCCTGTATCTCCTGGGAGAAGCCAATTTGAATTTAGAAGCAGTACCTTTGAAGTCACCAGAAATTTATGACATCGCACAAATGAAATAATACATTTTTGCTGATAGTGAATTAAACCTGACATTCTCATTTACAAAACTATTATGCTGTCTAATCGGGTATCATTTTCCTTTGTAAACGCATTAGCTTAAATAAGACATGATACGATTATACTGGGCGGGTAGGGGAGCTCAGCTTGGCTCAGCTCTACAATATACTGCCTACATTGAGTGATTTACTGAATTCCAGTCAAGATAAGGCTAACATTTTCTTTGCAGCTGAAGCACTTGAATAGATTCTTTTATTGGAACGCTGCAAAAAAAAAACATTTTATATTTATTTTTTTTTTTCATTTTAACTTGCAGGACAACGAGAATAAACTGGGACTTATAAAACAGTTTATATATTAAAGAGAATGTGTATTTTTAGAGATCACTACAAGGTTTGTGGTTGAAAATATTTTGAGGAATTGCTGCTTTTTTAAAATCTAGTTCTCTTTCATTTTTAATACAATCGTTCCTTAATCAATAACACTGGTCAACAAACATTTACTTGCCAAACAGATAAAAGTCATTTTAGGTTATGTTTGATACAAAGATTCTAAATATGGTATTGGTTTTGCTAGATTGGCTTTAGTTTTTTAAATATTGACCTCAATATTAACCTCATAAAGAACTAATGAAACATGAAAATTAAGCAAAATTAAACTAGATATGCTTACGTATACAAAATTACATTTTTAAAAAATACTTAATGACAATATATTCTATATTCAGTATGATTACATAACTAATCACAAAGAAGTCATTGAAAAACTCTGTTTTGTAATATTTCCTTTTATGTTGATGATCACGTTGAAGGCTCCAGCAGTAGTCTGCCAACATGTGTCTATCCCATCTGCCCTGATACCTTTCTTCTATCACCTTTATATCTTGATGGAACCTCTCCCCTTGTTCCTCACTGAAATTGCCATGTTTTTTTGGAAATTTTTGCAATTGGCTATGGAGATAGTGTACCTTTATGCTCATAGTAGCACCCAAATTTTGAAAGTTTAAGAGCAAGTATTGTACCAGTTCTTTATAATTTTGTGCTTTATGGTTACCCATGAAGTTCTTGACAACCATGACATAGCTGTGCCAGGCAGAAGCTTCAGTATCAGTCATGTAACTTGTGAAATTTGAATCATTTATCAGTTTCTGAATCTGGAGTCCTTTAAAGATTCATGCTTTTAATTTTTCAGTACTCAATCCAGGTAAGAATCCACAAATGTATTTAAGGCAATTACATTATTAGATGGGCTCGTTTTTTTTACATGGGGGAACCTGTTGAAAAACTGTCCTTGTTCAGAGCTTTAACAAATTGCTTCATTAATCCCAATTATATGTGTAGTGGAGGGAGAATGATTTTTTCTTTGTCAACCATTGGCTCGTTAATGATGTTCGCTGAATCTTTTTTCATGTTTTACCTTGGAGGCCAGGTCACTTTTTTCCAATGATCCTGCTTTGCTCTACTATCCCACAAGCAGATGAAACATGGGTACTTTGTGTATCCGCTTTGCTTTCAGAGTAGGAAGTTCACCATTTTTAAATCAACACATATGGACAATTGGTGTTCATGATAGCAAAGCTTTTGTAATATTGATATTTTCATATTCTTCTTTAGGTTTTGTTGAGTGACCAATTGGAATTGATGCATAGCAGTTGCCATTATGCAGTAAAACAGATTTCAAACTTTGAGTGGAACTGTCAATGAAAAGTCGTCAGTCTTCTGCTCGGTATTGTGGTACACCCATATGAGCTAGTAGTAGTAGTAGTAGTCCAGGGATGTTAAAACAGTACACAAAGTCTCCATCTTCACTAAAATATGGTAGGAGTGTCACCTATCTTGTCCTATAAACTGTTATTTTAACTTCCGGTCTCAGACAGTTCTTTTCTTTGAGCCTGGATGCTAAAAGTTCAGATGCTTGTTTTGAAAGACTTAGGTCACATATTAATTCATTGAGCTCTTCTTGGGAGAACTGCTGGTTTGATGAAACACTTCCTTCATATTCACTTCCTCTGCTGACTCCTGGATTACACTCCAAACCCTGTATATCCTCCATTTCGGATACAGGAATATCAGGGAGTGAACTAAACACTGGTATGGGAACATCGGCACGATGCGGCACAGGTCCTCCTGCTGATTCCAAATCAGGGTAATCCCTTTTTCTTGTAACGATTGAAACCTTTTACATTCACAGCACAAAAATAACAATCAATATGAGGATTTTGGGCTCTCGCCATTCTATAGGTACACCAAATTTCAACTTTTTAGTTTTCAATTTTTCCACTGTTGTAGATACTCTACACACGTTTTGTATAACTAATGGGGAGCCCAATACTTATCTTGGTCCCCCAGTTTATTACCAAAATATGCAAGATATGCTTGTTTCACAAATTGTACAATGTTTCTTCTCTGTTTTTGCTGAGAATATTTTCTGTTGAGCTGTGTAACTGATGGGATAAATGATGAGTGCAAATGAATAGGAGGGAGCAAACAAGCTTTGACACCACCAGGAAGTATTGGGAATTCTGCCCCTGTAAAATGACCTGGTGGTAAGATGTAAAAGGGGCAATGGAAGCTTATTAGGTGCCTGCATTTAATGCCTGCTAAGAGCCATTTTGGACCTATAGTGAGCCACAGCGTTCTAATATGGGCTCAACTGCAGTCCCATCCCTTGGAAACCATTTTTTTGTGTCTGGCTATGGTGGAACATGATGCTTTTGGCCAAATGCTTGCTTTTAAAAGAACCACTGTGGCTCAGAGGTTGGCATTCTGGCCCTTGCAGCCCTAGGTCCTAGGTTCAAATCTCAGCCAGGGCACTATCTGCGTGCAGTTTACATTTTTTCTTCGTGTCTGCGTGGGTTTCCCCCAGGTACTTTGGTTTCCTCCCACATTCCAAAAACATTCAGATAGATTATATGGCCTCCCCCCAAAATGACCTTAGAATGTGGTAATACCAATTGGCTATGGTGGGACATTAGATCGTGAGTCTATAAGGGACAGCTAGTGATATAACTGTGGTTTTTGTGAAGCGCTGCATAATATGTCAGCGCTATATAAATACAAGTAATAATAATATTAACCATGGCTGCAGCTGTGTGCAAATGTGCTGAGGTTTGCAGCTCCCAACTGCACAGTAACAGTTTGCTGTGTGCCAAGAAACTGTGCAGTTTATGAACGGGTCCTAACAGTTTTTTTTAAAAGAGAAAAAGTCACAGACTTTTGAACATCTGCCTTAGTTTCCAGACTGCAAATCTGCATGTTTGTGTGAGTTAGCCACATTCCAAAAACATACTGGTAGCTTACATGGCTTTAGATTATGTTAAGGATATATGACCATTTATTACCAGTGGCAATTTTGGTGATTACCTGCAGGGCTTCTTCTGAACAATAATCTGTTTCATTGCAGAATTTGTTGACCAGTGATCCATAGGCTAGATAGCTTGCTTTCCGCAATAGAGAGCCACTGTGGGAGTTAACAGCTTCAAGCAAGGCCTGTGGGAAGAAAATAAACATGTTTTCTATCAACCAAAATTAAAATTCCTGTTATTGGTTTAGTACAATATTCTGTATTGTTACCTAACCAACATGGTATTACCAAAAGCAATTTACACCTTTAGGTTAACTTTGGGCAGGAGCGGACATAGGACTTAACCAACAGGGGTTCCAACAGCCAGGCCTGAAGTTGCATGCCAGAGGATCAAAGAATTCTCCAGTGGCCCTCTGCTGCTTAAAAAATAAGGTCCCTTGACACAGCAATCACGGGACATACATTATATTGTTTTATCTGTCTTACAAAGGCTGCTGGGGCTGGAATGTCTTCTAGCACCAAGGGACTATTATTTTTAAAGTAACAAGAGTCCAATGAAGGGCCAGTAAAAGTTTACTATTAATGGGCTACAAGCGAGTTCTGCACAGGGGCCCACTAATGTGGCTACGTCCGCCAATGACCTATAGTTGACCTAAAACTCAATTAATTTGCTTACTTACTTCTCTCAGCCTCCTATGGAGTTTATATCTTCCTTTCAAAAATTACTTTGCTGTTGCTGCTTTCTGAGCAGTAATTATACATAGAAATGAATAGAACCTCCAATGGTCAACGTATGGGTAATTCAACTCTATGAGATGTTACTATGCAGACAGCACTAGATTAAAAGGGAAGAACACTCTTTGATGTTTTGGGATTAAAAAGATACAATTTAAACTTATATAATTGAATGGTCAGGCTTGCTCATTGGTGACTTATATTTGGTCACCTTGGTTTTGTTCATTTTGTCAAAATTTGACACAAGTATATTTAGAGTAAAAAGATGAGAGTAGCAAGCCATAGGGATTAGTCGGATTTTATCTTGTGTTTGTCACAGTAAAAAAATACATAGTTACAAAAACATAGCCAACACATTTTCGAGATACACATCTTACTTAATCAAGGCTCAGGGTTATTGTGCAGAAAGAATCTGGGTTAACACTGGGATTTATTTCTTGGGAAGCTATAGTTAGATGTTCATTAGGTTAGTTTGTCTAACAATGTTCAGTTTGGTTGCCCAGATTCCTTCTGCACAATAAACTCTGATATGAAAAGGATAATTTATGCAAAACTTCTGAAAAGTGTTGGCTATTAGCTCTTCATAGACTCTAATATTGTAACATATTTGGCTCTTTCACCTATTCATTTTAAAAGATCCCTGGGAAAATCATTTAAGTGTTCCATTAGACATTAGCTGTAGCAAAACAGCAATGCTTGGAATTATTCAGAACCTGAACCAAGAATGGATCTTAACTTTAAAACTTTAGCTGGATTATTAGGGGTCATTTAATTCCCCTTGTAGTCAGAGACCATGGGATTTTTCATTTTACCTTCAAGTCACACAAATTAGCAAAATATACTTATGTCATAATAGAACACCAGTTTTACTCTAAATAGCTGTGATGTGATATAGCTGACATACTCACTAATAATTCATATGAAGTGTGAATTTTAATAATAAGTCCACTTTAAATCAAAAACAAAGGAATATTAGCAGAAATAGTGATGACTGCAATGTACGGTAGTGTGACATGCGTGAACAGGATGCATTGGCCTGTGTGAAGTATTTTAATAACACTCAGACTAGACGTACCTTAGCTTCGACTATTGCTTCGCCATCCGCTTTAATTAAATGTAAGGCCAGCGGAACAACTTGTGCTGCCTCAAACTCTGACAGTTCCTTCAGTTTCAGTTTTAGAAACCTTAGTGAGAAATGGGTTCCAACGGCTGGAATAGCATCTAATATCCAGCGCCTGAAAAATAAATGTATATAGAGAATAAAATTATTTATATATATATATATATATATATATATATATATATGCACATAAATATATGTATTTAAAATATTAATATTAAAAAGCTTAAAATGCGTTAATGTATTATTTTACAATATATACTGTTAATACACCAGAGGAGGAGGTAGGAATATATATATTAGGCATAAGAGTTTTTACTTTTCTGAAACATTTATTTTGATGAAATGCATTGACGCCAATGGAAAAGATGAAATTAGGACGTTTTTTGGGAAATTTAAGGATGCAGTTATTTTCAACAGCTTCACTAGTCCCTTTAGGCCTCTTTAAGATGTGAAACAGCCGCTCCAAGACCCCCCCCCCTTCAACTAATACGCTGTCAACCACAGTGACTTGTCCCTTCTAGGAACTGCTCCGCAATGCACCTCAGTTGTTTGCAAACTCATGCTGAAAATAGTTCCAACCATAGGACATTCAGTTGAGCAATGTTTTGCTGAACTGCAAGTCTGAAATGACCCTATGTATTCCTTGACTGGTGGCGCCATTTAAAAACCATTGCCCCCTAAATCTTCAAAAAAAAAAAAAAAAACACCAGTGATCCCTGTGACAGTGTTGGTGCTTTGGAATTGGCTTCTCTGGTAACAACATTATCCCATGATGACACAGAGAGAGACCTCAGTTCTGTGTAGACTTTGATGGTCAAGGATTTAGAGGGTATATGGCGCTTCTATTTGTCAGAGAACAGAGCCACAGGGGAACACAAGGTAAATAAGTGTAAAATGCACAGTGCAGGTTCTTGGTGATTTGTAATGAAATTTTGGTTTATGGAGGTCTATACATTTCATTGAATGGAATTACAAAAAAAGTCAATTTTTTAACATACAATTACAACAGGAGAGGCATTTTTCAATTCTGAACAAAATTACAAGAAAACATTCAGTCTGCTTGCTCAGAATGTTTACACTTGTTCAGTTAAAGCAATGGTTGTGCCACCGGATCAATGCATTCTGAGTCACAGACCCACAACTAGCATGCAGTTCACGATTGCTGAGGACATTCTGCACACATCTTGGTATTGATATCAGAAAGCCAACCACTATTTTAGGAGATCGGCAATGGCAGTCTCTCCGCATGCCCAATGACAGGTTTACTTTAAAGTGTGGGGGTTTCCATTGCTGACCTCTTTTGAGCATGATAATTCCTTTACTGTTACTATGAGGTTTTGACTTTCTAAGCTTTGTAAGTCCTTGACCCAGAACATGTAGAGAGACAAGGAACTCACCTCCATTCTAAAACACTCATTTGCTTGTTCAGGGGCTGTGACTTAAAAGTTTGGAAGCAGATACAACCAGAAAACTAGCAGTTGTAATGCATTTTTAAAGAAAGCCCCCATATGTTTCCCATTACGGAGCATCTTTTAGAGTCTAGAAGAGGTCAAAGGTCAAGGTCATTTTATCAATCATTGTAAAACGTAGTCTTTCTCAGCCTTTTTACTTGTTGGGAAATCTTAAAATAATTTTCAATTTTCGGGAAGGAAGTGGGAAAACAACTTTAAATTGGTGGCCAGTGGAAAGAATGTGCCCCTACAGTCATTTATTTGCCTCTACCAAGTGGTGTTGGTCCCAAATGGGAGCTCAACCAGCCAGAGTTTGAGGAATCTCCAACAACCTGTGGCAAAAGCCTTGGGTTCCACAGAATCCTGAGTGGGAATGGATGACATAAACTCTTAAAATCGCAAGGAATGTGTAACTATACAAGAGACTGCATTACCCAAGGTAATCAGATAATCAGAAGATAGCAAGGAAATATTAGTGGCTTCCTTCTGCTATCAAACACTCTACTACATATAGGAGCCTCTGTTGCAGCCCCTAAAGTCTGCAGGAGGGCACTCAAAATGTTCAGTATATGTACAGCTACAGAGGATTGTCAAAAAATGGTGACATTACAGTTGTATTTGAAGGCTAAGAAAGTGCTGCAGGAAACTGTTAGAGATTAAGGTTACGGTATAGGAGACCAGGGATAGAGATCACTGCCTTTGCACTGTCAATTCAGTTCTGCCACTACTGACTACCCGAGCCTAAGGTCTGCACCCATAAGTACAAAATAAATGTGTGTGGCGGTTAAGACAAAAATCTGGGCACCAGGGCTCCTCAGCATTGTCATTGTCTCACTGGTACACATTAAAACTACACATTTTATTTGGGATTCTGAGTCTCCGTGGTTGGAAAAACTAAGACTGTGAGGATCATAGATTGAAGTAAAATCAAAGTAAGCAATTTTTAGTACTAGAGAGGATCCTCTGCAACCCTGCAAAATCAAAGCTAAGGCTGAAGGTCAGCCTTAAAGTTGAACTGTCCTAAACTGGGGTCTGAAGATAATAGGATAATATTATTAATATTATAATAATAATATTATAATACTATATGAAGGTAATAATATAATGTGCAATGTGTGTTCTCACCTCCAGTGATACAAGGTCGCCACCACTACCATCTTTCCAGTCTTTTCCTGGTCCAGAATCTTCAACCATTGGTTGACCATATAATACACCTCTCAGACCAGAAGTTGCACATATACATTTTTGGTTTAAGCTAGCATTATAAGGGTTGTTGTGTTTTTGAGGTAACAAGTCTGAAGAAGGGGAATAGGTAAATTTCAATACAGTCATGATCACTATACCTGTAATGTTGCCTGTGTGAAAACTGCTTCCATATGGCTTCAAGTTCTTCCAAGCTTAACATACGTAAATGTTGTACCAACTGCATAAACTTCATTGGAGAGACCTTTGAAAGTGATCCCATGTTATTATTCACCAAATGTTGCAGGAGAGTACTAACCTGCAGAATTGGTATAAGCAAAGAAACCGCATTAGGGAGAACATACAAACTCCATGCAAATAGTGTATGAGTACAAATTGAGCAACACTGCTGCTAAAATTGGATTGGCACTGCCATCCTCTGCACACATACATTATACCGTACAGTGGGACATATGTTCCTATATGGGATAGTGGAATCTCTTCTGGGTATGTTTCACACCCACCCTCCAGCTAAATACTCTTCTGCTGGCTTTGCAGATAGCGGACTAAATGGCAGCCCTTAAGGGAAACAATAAATGACTGCAAAACTGAAGCGGAGGAACTGTATTGAATGCACATTTTTTGCATAGTTGCCAAGACCAGTGTTTCTTGACTTTTTACATGGGGGAACCTGTTGAAATAATTTCAAGTCTTCAGAGAACACTATTTTTGTAATTACTATTTCCACAGTTCACAGTACATTCGTATGGTGATCCATAGGAAGAATGCCTCCTACATTACTGGCCATTGGTAAGAATTACAGATCAAAAGATCATTGGTATCTATTAAACTGACGAGAGCCACAAACTGCTCATTGCAAACTCTGGAGGAACCCTGGTTAAGAAACATTGCTCTAGATAGCATTGTAAGGTTTTCCATGTAGTATGGGTGTCATGTTTATGGACTAACCTACTTTACCTTGACTTTTACTTAAGTCAATACATGTGCAGCTAAGTCCTAGCCAAAACTTAACTTTGGATTTCCAAAGAAAAGGATTGTAGTTACATTATTTATATTTTAGTAATTTTAAATATGATTCCCACAAACAGTACCTAACAGAGTTCTCTTTTAATCTTGAACTATTTTATACAATTACTTGTATCTTAGAGCAGAAATGCGTAAAATCTTGGGCCTGCTTGGCACGCCAAGAAGAAACTTTGCGCAGACACCAATTATAATTTTTTCCCCCTACATCTTCAAAATGCATAGCAAACTGGAATACAAAAAGCCGACAGGATATTCTTAGCCATCGCGTACCTGGTTCTCTGCATTTTTTGTTCTTAACAACTGAATAGGAGTTTGAATCAGTTTCTTCTCAAAGTGATACCGTAGCGACTCTTTGGTAATATAGTCATTATTCTCCGGGGTCGAATGAATCTGCTCTTGAACTGCAGCTAATACAAGTCTCTGCCTGTGAACGGTAACAATGATATGAATCTCGTGCAGTATTAGAGGGGAATATGTACACCTTGAATAAAACAAGCTTCTCTTGCTGCACAGTGGAGGGTTTTTTTCCTTGGTTATACACTCTATATTTTCTATTCAAATGGGAGCTGCTAAAATAGGTTTTCAGATTTTTTCTGCAATTTTATCTAGGCCACAAGTTATTCAACTGGAACAGATGTGTGCAATGCACTAAGCAGCCTGTTCACCGTACATATCTTTGAATTGTGTTGCAGACATCTAAACATGGTAAAAAGGAGTCTGTTAACTGAAAATATATGTTAAAAGATTTGCTGATGTGGATATATTTTGATATGAAATACCATTTTACATAGAAAATACTTCTCTTGGCTGCAGACGTAACCCGCACTAGGCTCCTGTGTAGAAATATCTTGGGTTCCCCCAGTGAACTGTTCCCCTAGTCGTTGCCCCCGTGGCACACTTTGCACCTCCCTTTGCTTACCCCTGCTTTGACATAGCGTATCCTGTGCCAGTCAAATGACCAAAAAAAAACAGTTTCAGTAATCAATATTTAGTAACTCAAATGGATGATTCTTCCATTTTGTAGGAATTACACTACTGAATTCCTAGCTTATCAAGCTAAAGGTTGGATAAACAAATTCGGGAAGGATAGGCTCAAAGCTAAGAGGGCTAATGCTGTATTTTGGTAAATGCAATATAAGTATCTCCATTGGACCTGGTATTAGCATCTTGTGTCCTACATAGATAGGGTATAGGAGGAAAAGAAAGCAGTACAATAGACCAATCTGTTTATTTGACAAAATAAGCATATCTATAGGAGGAGAATGGAGTGACAGACAGGTGAGCTGGTCATTGTCCTGCTACTCCTTTCACTGGCGAGTCACAGAGACCAGTGTGTCAGGTCTGGGATGACCTAAGCCATCAGACTAAGGACAACTAGTGGTTAAACTTGGCAAGTGTTAATTTCGAGTGTTAGGTTAGCCCAGAAACTAGGTTAAGCCCAGTTTATGTTAATGAAATATTTATGAAGTCAGTAAAATTTTGCCACAACCTTTATATTTATAGTCTTACTTTCCCTTCATTCCCTGTAGTCGCAGTTGTTTCTAAGTATGTATGTGTGGTTTAATAGGCACTATTTGATGGGCACCAAATTAGTCAAATCTTACCTGCCAATAAAAGTCTATGGGAGGAAAAAAATAAGGTCTAGAGGGAGTGGTTGCTACTTAGCTCTGCCAACATAGAGCATTGCAGTCTGAGAGTAGGCTTCAGCAATTTCATGGAGAAACCCCACTACTACTACCCCACTACAACTCAAGTTTTGGAACATATAAGATTGGCACCACTCACTTCCTGCAGTCCAACAAACTCTCCTCCCTCAAGGATTGAGTGACACCCTGCAAATGCAGTGTCCACTTATAAAGAATAATCACAACAGAAGCATAATAAGGCTTAATTAGGCCATTTTTGGGACAAATAGCACTCTCTTTCATAGCCAGATCGACTTTTCTAAAGCTTTTCAGACACCTGTTCTTTGGTGAGGCTTGTATTCAATGTGTTTCTATCCAACAATGAAGAGGCATCACTTCGGTATCTATAAGCGTCTTCAACAATGAAGTTCAAAGGGCAGCCACTAATTAGATCTCAGTGTACTGTAGCAAACTCAGTATAAGGACAAATTCTATTTAGCTGCTATTGGTTACTGCATTGTACCCATGGCTAATGAACCTTACAAAGCCCTGTTGAATAAAACCATTAGAGCTTGACCTCTGGGCAGGACTTTAACGTTACACATCTCTACTTTTCTAATGAAAAGATGTAGAAATGTACCTTGCTTCCACCACCACGGCTCCATTGATTTCATTGAATGGCGTGAACTGGTGAACTTCTCGCACTTCTGCCCTCAAGAGACGACCACCTGTATTTGTTGCTTTCACGTCATAGTTGTAGGTCGCAGCTGCTCGGGAATTTTTGTTTCTCTCAAGAAAACAGACCATCAACAAATAAGTATGTTTTTTCATAAAAACAGTGAATAAAAACTGTACTCTAAAAGAGGGGACAAAGAAACTTTACCGGCAAAAAGGTAGAAATAATTAAATTAAAGGGTGGTGGTGTACCTGTTTGCAGGATGGGCATGTGTGGAAGTAGGCATTTCCGTTAACCATCCTTTGACGTTGTTGGCAGTTATTTAGGTTTACAGATTTGGTAATGACCAGTTGCTTTTCTTTTGGCTTTTCCTGAGTTACATAGCTGGCTTGGCAAAATCCTCCAATTCCATTCTATCAAAGTAAAGAAGACATTATAATGATCATGGTCATTATTCATACAAAAGTGCTGTTCAAATAGTCCAACTCACTCATGATAAATCAATACCATCATCCAATGTTAAAGCTGAATTCTATTAGACACACTTTAATGCAGCCTAAATCATTATCATCTATTATTAATATTAATATTATTATTATTATTATTATTATTATTACTGTAGGCAGTATAAGTCTCTGATTTTGACTTGGTGTTGGCCTCTTCCATTCCCTGTTCATCTAGGATAGTGTCTGAGATGAAGAAAAAGCAACAGGAGTCCCACAGATCATGTGCTGAAAAGATTTATTCTAATAGGAGAAAACATCAAAATGATTGAGAGATTAGCTAATCACATGGATTCTCCTTTGACTGTCCAATCAATGATAAAGACATATCCTGGGCAATTTGGGCTCAGATGAAAAAGTTTGTATAATATCGGCCAACAAACTGAGGGCACCTTGCCCACCTTGAAAAAGAAAGCCCTGGGTTGTAAGTGATTATTGCAACATGAGCTTCTTTTTTTCTTGTGTAAATCCCCATTTGGATGTAGGCCCTATTTAAATATTTCTATTATTACACAATATTTATATAGTGCTGACATATTGTGCAGCGCTTTGCAAAGTCCATAGTCTGTCACTAGCTGTCCTCATAATCTAATGTCCCTACTATAGTCATATGCATTTAGAACAGTTTATGGTCAATTTTGAGGGGAAGCTAACTAATTTATCTTCATGTTTTTGTAATTTAATAATAATTTGCAAGCATATATGGGTTTAGTGGATGGCTGGGAACCTATGGCCTGGGGAAGAGGTAGAAATAGCTCCCAAAGGCCTCTTTGCATTAAAGTGGACTTAAACTAATATGTTTACCTAACATAAAAGGGTAGACAGCCCTTTTATATAGGGTAAAAATTGCCTTGTTTTTTGGGGGGGAGGAGGTTTAAAACACTTTTTAAAAAAAAAAAAGAGTTTAAATCTTCTCCCCCCCAAAAAAAGTCAAGCCCCTCCATCATAATGGGAGGGGATCTCAAATATGTCATGAATGCCGGGAGGCTTCTGGCTTCTCCTTGTTGTTGCCCTGAGACCGGGCATGCGAAGAGGGAGCTTTTTCTTTAATGGGATAAAAAATGCTGATCTCATGCATGCACAGTGCGGGATGGAATGACGTAGGAAGAAGAACAAAGAAGATGGTGGCGCCTGACGCTTTCCCCTTGGCATGATAAAGGAGGATACCAGGACGACGTAGGACTCGATCCAGGAAATCCCTGAAGGGATCGATGGATTTTTGAAGGTAAAGGTTAGTGAGTTTTTTTCACAGTTTACTTGTGCTTTAAGTCATGTAAGCTCTCAAAGCCATAAAGAATTTTTAATGCCCTAAGACCTCCTTCTATCAACTTCTGTAATCCCAAATCTGATCAGAACCAGATACAGAAGGTATATAATATAATGTAAGGGCCACCAGCATTTACTGACCACAGGTCATGCTGATGTCTGAATGATGACTTATCTACAAATAGGCTAGCTAACCCAACATATTTTGGTTTTGGCTAAAGGGGCCATTGCCCTTCAGACCAGTCTTTCCATGTATAACCTGAGGTGTTCTCCTTTGCCTATGTACAGGTAAGTCCTTCATACAGAGCTGTATTTGTCACCTGTGCCTGGGAATTGGGGGTTCCATTGCACATGCAGCTTCTGTTTTGTTGCCATTGACCCCCACACCATCTTGTGTGCTAAAAAAAATGATTTTGGTCCTCTTTAATTAGGTGCATAAAATGCAAATTTTTTGCCCTAAGTATTGTTCACAGCAGTGTATGTGGTGAGGTTTTGTTGCGTTGAAGATAATATGTAGTATATAGGGTTTGAAGGGTATGCTTGGGGTTGTTCAAGGTGGGACCCAAGGGGTTTTGGAATGGGATAGGGTAAGACAAAAGAATTCCCTTCTTAGACACTTGCTCCCAACACTTTTTGTAGTTTCCCCCTCACTTCTTGCTCTAGTCACAAAAATATGGTGAATCTTCCCCACCAAGACTCAATCAGCATTTAATACCTGGCAAAGAGTCTCCAAAACTAAAATAAAGTTGTGCCTTGAAATACTTCTTTATGATATATTAGCTATTATTTTAAGTTGAATATATGATGTGGGTTACACATTTAAAGAAGAGCTGTGATGATATTTTACTGTCAACCCCAGAAAATATGTAGTTAAAAATCTTTAAAAACTTCAGTATCCTCTCCTGAGCTGACCATCGCCAATTTGCAGAAACTTCTTATATTGTTCATAAAAGAATAAGATCCCATAGATCATTCATCTGCACAGAGACAGAATGTTGAGCCTCGGGTCTAGTAGCTTCAGCCACAGGCAAGAATGATTTCAATGGGGCAGTCAAGTCTGGACCTTCCCCCAGGAATAAAGGATGGGACAACTAAGGTCACACACGCACACCGTGTGGAATTTTGAGTTCCTCTGAATTGGCAGAGTGAATGCAGAATGGATTGCAAGTTCTGGACTGCTTACTAATAAGTCAATCTGTGGTACAACATTTGTCCTAATGCTCAGTGTCAGTGTAAAAGCTTTCCAAATTCTTATATTCTATTCTAAAAAGTAAACTTTTCAAGTGTACAAAATATATTTTACCCATATCATTATATTGTTGCAGCCTTCAACATTCAAAAGCAGCTCTTTAGCTTCAGCTAAATGTCTGTACCTAGGCTGAGAAGTGGTTGTATGAAACTCCAGCTGTAAAAACTCCAACTGAAGCTCCAACGTGGCACTTTTTTATCCTAATTCCCCTAATCAAACACTTTATGCCTGAGCAGCCAATTGAGAAAATCATTTAAGAGCAGAGCAGGGATAGATTGCTTTAGTTTCTGAATAGTATGAATTGCAGAAAGTCATAATTTGGGGGAGGTTTGAGGGTTGTTTGTAGTGGATTAGGTAATGAGGGAGCCTCATATATCACCAAAAGGTTTTGTATTTTAGTCCAGCCAGTCCTGGGATTTTCACAAGCCGACCAAATACACAGCAAGACTGCTGGGCTGACTTTTCTCTGCCACTCTGCCAATGAAAGCAGAACTAAACTTGTTGGTGGGTGGTGAGTTTCTGCCAAATTAACAAGAATTATTATTATTATAGAACATACTTACCACTCTGCAACTGCCCTGCATCCATTGAAAGCGTCATCATCCTTACAGGCTGCTGGTGGACTTCCATGAAGAGGGCAATCCTCTTCAGCCATTGGAAGGCTACTGACTGCTGCCATAATCCGCAAGTCTTCACAGAATACCTGCCAATTATGGTACGGACTTACCTGTGTGCAACCACCCTGAATCGAGGATAGGTCAAAAACCTGTCATCACAGTATCCTGGGAAGGTCCAATCTTCATCTTCACTTCACCATGAGCCAGGAATTTACTTTTTTACAATAAAGACATTGCATGGTGCCTTTTAGTTTACCGAGTTTAGTTCCGCTTTAGGCAATGGTCTTCCAGGTCTTCTAGCTTTGATTGGGCAGTGAACTGGCATCTACAATCTTACCTGCTCTCTCTTTCCTTTTCTTTGTTAACAGATTTGCTCGTAAAATACCTGATTGGCTCAAAAGGTGCCCTTTCCTCCTGCCTGCTGAATGCTTTTCTTTTTTGTATCTGCCTGTAGCTTAGCTTTTGATTTTAATGCCTACATAGCAGCTTTAAGTTTGCAATGAGTCACTTTAAAACTTTTAAAACATTTTGAAGGTAAATGTTTCAAATATAGCAAATATATATACCAAAGTTCCCTTTAAAGCAAGACAAATCACTTTACTTTTAACCATACAAAGTTACGCCTCCAAGCCTTGCCTTTATCTTCTTTGATTACCTACATGGCTTTATAAAGAAGTCATAAAAAGTCACATACAGAAGCAGCAGCGTGTTCTTGACACGAGGTTCCTTGGAATAACGTTTCCTTAATGTTTATCTCATCATACTTACATGTCACAGTGCCATTCAATAAATTAAGCCACGTTTTATAAAGAACATTTTTTTACTTAGAGGTTTCTCTCTATGGGTACTTGTACCCTCTGCTGACCCTCTTCTTGGCAATAATACTTTCTTTTTTTCCGGATGAAAGTCTAGAGCCCGCAATTTCATAGATGGCCTTGTGAACTTTCATTGAGTGATCTATCTCAAAGTTCTCCTTTCACTCACTCTAGTCACTCCTAAATTTGTATTATTTTTTGAAATCTTCACATTTTTTTTTTTGTTTTACAAATTAGGATACAACTTATTGTACTGGGAATAATTCTGTTTCCTAATATATATATATATATATATTTAGAGAGAGAGGGAGCCTTCTATGTACCAATAGGTATGTTTTTTGTTTTTTTTATCTGACCTCTGTATTCTGCCCTTGTTAACCTGTATCACCACACGTGTGTGCTTTCAATGGTGAATGTCTTAGAAATATTTTTCTTAGTTCTGTTATTGGAACATTCTGAAAGGGCGAGGGTGAGTGGTAAAAGAGACAAAACACATACATAGAAAAAGCAAAATATCATTTATATTTATTGAGTTTTACAATAATTGCAGCATTTACCTTAAAGATAAATTCCAGATTTACATTTTATTCACATTCTTTCTCTGCTATACCTCTCTTTCTGTTCCCCTTAACCCTTGGCATGAATTTTTGGAAAACTTTTTTATACTTACTCCCACATGCCCGGAGGGTTTTCATTTCCAGTTCTTTGGGACTAGGAGATCCATAGTGATGCAGGAAGCTACACTGACATAATGGGCTTTATTTATTAAATTAATATAGGCAGTTCAAATAGCAAAGTGAATTATCCCTTTGCTTAAAAATTGAGATAAAACTCGTAAATGAATAGCCTAAATTACTAAATTAGAGCCGATGACATCCAATACATTCTATGCTTTACTGTATGGCAAGTGCAGGGCACCATAATTATGTTTTCTTATGGGGTGAGCCTATTATGCTCTGGGCTCACATGAAGTGGGTTTAATGATAGAGGACATCATCTGTATGGAAGAGGACCGGGACCTGGACCATGGATAGGTTAGACCAATGATGGATAAGAGGTAAGTACTGCAGTGAAAGCAAAGGACCTTTTTCATTAAATCTCTCCAAGACTGGGGAAGATAGACTACCCAGAAGATAGAACCTGGGTGATCCGGCAAACCTTGAATAGATCTAGTCTAGGATTAAAAACATTTGCCAACTAATAGTAAATTATTCCTAAAAAATTATTCCAGATTTGCTGAGTCACCCAGGTTTCAAATGATAGCACTGGGGAACGCATTTTTGTTGAGTTAGATCCTACACTTGTTTTGTACTAATTTTTAGGTGGTGAATCCAGAAATGATCCCAGTTTTTTGCTATCACATCCAGTTTTATGATACAGAGTACCCTCTATTTTTGTAAAAAAACATACAGATTTTACATACAATGAAAAAATGATGAAATATTAATATGATTGTACTGTTTATTTACATTTATTTAGTTCACACAAGGATTTATTGTTACTCTATGACATTTGTTTTACAGTAAACGTTTGAAAATTATTGGGTAAGTGGTTAAGGTAAAAATGTACGCTTATAGCTTTTCCTGGAGTGTTCAGTGTTGGGACAATCCCGCCGGATGCTCCAACAATAGTCAGCCATCATATGTACATCCCATCTACCCTGATATCGTCCTTCCATGACCTTCAAATCTTGGTGGAATTGTTCACCTTGCTCATCACTGACTGCACCAAGGTTTTCCAGGAAGTGAGAACGATGACTATGCAGAAAATGCACCATGATGCTCATATTGTAACCAATCATTTTGTATCTCCCCACAATTTCTGTGTAAATATTTGCTCATATGTTTCCAAGAAAGTCCTTGACAATGGGTTTGAATGATAACCAAGCATTCTTTTCGACTTCTGACATTGTCCCGATGAAATGTTCATCCTTGATGACCTGCCAAATCTGTAGACCATCAAACACACTGGCCTTTATTTTTTCAAATGACAGGCTGGAAAATGCCAAAATGAGGTACTTGAAACAGTCTCCTTCAGTTGGCAAAGCTTTACTGAACTGCTTTATCAGATGTGCAGAGGCGGTAATATAATATTCTTTCTATGACCAAGAAGGAAGCATACCATTTTTGGGTCAGCACAGATGACCCAATTGTGTTGGTGATATTGCAACAACTCCATGACTCTCTTTATGTCTACATATTCTTCACAAAGAGAAACTGAATGGCAAATTGGGACTGACCCAAATATATTGCCATTGTGAAGGAGGACACACTTTAAGCTGCGCTTTGAGCTATCGATGAATAGTCGCCATTCAGTTAAGTTATAAATTGGAATTCCCAAATCCTCCATTGAACCAGGTATGTTATGGCAATACACAAAGCCACTGTCAGTTCTAAAGTACTGCAGAAATGGGATTTCTCTTGTTCGAAGGTAAGATACCTTTGTTCCTTTTTCAAGTAAAATTTTCTCACGCAGTCTTGATGCCAGGAGTTTTGAAGCCTTCTTCGATAGTCTCAAATCACGTGCCAAATCACTCAACTCATGCTGATCAAATCCCTTACAAACAGAGTCCTCCTCAATTTCAAACTCTTCATCATTGTTGTCACCTAGTTCATCACCATAATCACGTTCTTCAAGAGAGGGTAGTGTAACGAAAACCGGCACTGGGATTTCATCTGAATGAGCCACTGGGCGTATAGCCGATGGTAGACTAGGATACTCTATGTTACATTTATTTTTCTTGTTATATCCTGAAGTTTTCCCTATACAAAGGTAACAGTCATTGAAATGCTCTCCTGGCTCTTGCCAAACCATAATATAAGTGGTAGAGAAAAAAACTGACGTGATAGAAGAAAACTAACTGCACTTTACTAAAAATTAAAGTTAACAAAAACTTTGTTAAAAAATGTTCCCCAGTGTAGTCTGTCTCCTCCAGCCATGGCAAGTTTTAATAAATCAGGCCCCATATATAGCCCAACAGAAGGGTGAGAAAATATAACTGTCCCCATTCAAATATATAACTATACACTAAACACAGAACAGCATTTACAAAACATGGATTAGATTGTTCATTTCTTTTTTTATCAAAGAAAATAAATTATTATTGCATCAGTTACTACTGTGCCTATCAGCCTTTTTTATAGACATAGCATGTAATTAGATTTTACATCTTTTTAAATAAGCATCTATTTCAATAAACATACTTTATTAAAATGTAATAATTCATCTAACAGTATATAAATTTAATCAAATAAGAGTTACCATTAGCCTCCCACCTTTTACACTGTATGCACTCAAAAAAACATGTGTTATTAAATTAAAATGCACATGCATTTCAGCATAACTTTCAGATGCTCTGATATGTGTTTTCCTATATGCTTTTTATGTGTTACTTTAACGTTTGTTTTTATGTTGCTTGAGTTACAATCTTCCTTAGTCATGAAGTAAGGCGTGGGCAAGGTTAAGATCAGCTGTGAACCTGTTGTGCCCTAATGTCCACTTTAACTATGGGGTGAATTGTCAGAAAATATGAAGGTTTTTCAGTCTGAATGGTGGATGTTAGTCTCGAATCTGAACAGCACCTCTAGTTGTGATGTCCACGAGTCCAAGGTCAAATGATTGTAATGTGTTTTGCCTACATCTAAGTGCAGAGCAGTGTAAAGGTCCTTAAAGCTGAACTCAATCCTGTTATACTCACCTGTTTTCATTCTTTCACAGACACCATCATCTTCTTTCCTCTTCTCTTCCTTGTTGTGATCTCTGGCCATCTTTATTGGCAGGGAACCTTTCCTAGGAGTTCATTCAGCCCTGGGCATCCCTGGCTGTGAGCAACCAGGCAAGTAGGAATTTTTATTGCAGAAGGGACACTGCCAGTCCCTTTCTGAAAAAAAACCCTACCTGATTAAAAATTTTTACAGATGAACTTAAATTCTGTTTTAAGAAAACCCACAAAATATTAAAAATTGTAAGCACTTACCTCCTGCAAAATATATGCATTCTGAGTCTTTTTAATCGTAAGCTGAAGAATATTCAGAATACCTCTGAGCAGATTGACCGTAGTCTCTGATAGGCCTTTTGGTATGTACAGATCTCCAACTTGACCGTGATTATACTCGAACTTGATTGGTGCAGCAAGTTGTTTCTCAAGTAGTTTAGTGAGTTTCGTTGAACTTGTAAATTTATTAGTTGGCCAGATGCCATTAAATTCTTGCACCTCAATGTTATGAATCTGGGTAATATAAAAGAAATATAAATGGTTATTTTAAAGCCCAATCTAAATAGATATTTTGTCGTATATAGTTTGTATTCAAAAGAACAGCTGTGCAGGATGCCATAGTGAGAATTTGCAGTTCAGGAAGCTCCAAGAAGTTCCCCATTATTGTAATAGACTTGAATCAACTTTCTCTTCTATCCAATACAATGCTGTGTTTGGAAGCTTGTGCCCTATTTAACAGTGGGGAACTTCTTGAAAAGAAGTTTCAGGTCTAATAGAACCCCTGCTAAAATTACTATACCACAGCTCACAGTATATTAACATGGTAGTCATTTGGAAGAATGCCTTCTGCCTATTGGGAATATTGTCACCCTTACAAATAGCCAAAAAGAGCATTGGTGTCTGCTAAACTGACCTGGAATTTACTACTTCTGATCAAGGATACCCTAGCAATCTCTGGAGGAACCCTGGTTGAAAAACACTAGTCTAAGGTGATTTCTTTAACATGCTAAGAGGGTCATATTGTACACCTGGACAGTGTTGAATATGTCAATGCCTCTATTTCCCATTGCAATAGGGTTCATAAATCTTTCTCACAGTCTGACCTAATATAAAAAAAGAACTAAGCCCTATTTATACTCACCTGTTCCTGCTTTGTTGTGGGCTCCACCATCTACTTTCTTCTTCTTTTCCTCATTCTGATCTTTGAACATTGTGATTGGCTGGGCTGGGTTTGCATTCAGTCTGCAGGGGAAGCCAGGATGTGCCAGATGTGCATGCCCAGGTGTTGAGACAGGTAAAAATACTTTTTTTTTCAGATGGGATATCACCTGTCCCTTTCTGCAACAAAGCCCAGCCTGATCCTGATTTGTTCAAGCAGAACTTTAGTTCTGCTTTAAGTCAAACAACAATACAAAACAGTACACAATTTAAGAGAGGTTTATAAACTCTTCACTGCAGCACAAGGCTATAAAAACCAGAGCAGAAATTGATATTAGAAGTTGTGTATCCTGGGAGGTTCTTATGCATCTAACTGTAACTGCATCTATCTTTCAATACAAGGTAAAATCAACTGCAATGTTTATTAATGTCCGAATACAGAAAAGAAAGTTGCTTTATGCTGAGTTCAGATTTATCTGAATCTACTTCTGCCTGGCCAGTTTGGAGTTTGTTTGAGGGTGATATAAAGTGGTTTTGTTGATGATGGTCAGGACTAGTGTTGATGTTCGAATTTGGGTTGTCCCTATATTCGACCCGAATATGGCTGTTCGAATTCGGGTATACCCGAACCGAATTTTGCTGCATTCGACAGCAAAAATTAGGGAGGAAAAAAAAAAAAAAATTTTTTCCCTGAGGTAAGGGAAAGCCTGATCAGGATTTCCTTTTCCTCAGCAACTCAGGGAGCAGAGCAATCAGCGGAGCTTTATGCTGACAGCTCTGCTCCCCTGATCCTGGAGCCAATACGAGGGCAATAGAGGTTGAATGGAATTACTATGTTCATTCATACCTCTACTGCTCTGTGATTGGTCTATTTCTCAGCCTATCACAGAGCAGTAGAGGTATGAATGGACATAGTATTTCCATTCATTGCCCTCCTATTGCTTGCGGTTACAGCTAATTGAAGGCACCTGCTTTCAATTAACTGTGACCGCACAGTTCCCACGGTCCAGAAATCCCACAATGACATTATGATTCATAATGTCATTGTAGGATAACCTGTAAAAAATAAAAAAAAAACAAGTTTATAATAAAAAACAGAAAAAAAGAAAAAAAAAGTTAAATTACACAAACACACACATTAATAAAATAATTTTAAATTAAAGCCTTGTCCTATTTTTTACTTATATTTTAACCCTTTCAGAGAATGAGTAAGGGGTTTTATGTACCCCTGTACTCATTCCCCAGGGTGGGGTGGTGGAGATCTGGGAGTCCCCTTATTAAAGGGGGCTTCCAGATTCCAAAGTCCTGCTAAAAATGTTTATAAAAGCCCCCATTGTTTTCAATGAAAGCTTTCATAAAAGCTTAAAAACGCTTGAAAAAGCCTCCATTGAGTTCAATGGAAGCGTTTATCCAGCGTTTTAATTTTTTAAATGTTGCAAGCAACGTTTAAGATAACGCTCAAAAACGTGCCTAAAGGAAACGTCCTGGTGTAGATTAGCCCATGGGAATGCAGTCCGTGTAGACTAAAGCTGCATACACACGTCCAATAATTATCGTTAGAAACAACCGATGAACAACCGATTGGCCAAAAAAAGGGACCAAAGACACCGACGAACGAGGATTGTCGTTAGAAAATGAACGACCGTCACGGTGGATCTGATTGGCCGACGATCTTTCACTATCTATCATGTGTACGGTCGTTCAGTGATGGTGCATGTTTCTGCGGTACACTTTCTCCTTTACATGTCCCTCCCTGCATCGTTCAAACGATTGTATCTAGCGTGTGGACAGTGTTGGTGGATTATATATGAACAATATCATCATATATATATATATGATATATATATCATATTGTTACAGCATGTACAGAATTGTGCACAATATGATTGTTCAAGTATAATCGTGCATAATCGTTGATCGGACATAATCGTTCATTTTCTAACAATAATTATTGGAAGTGTGTACCTAGCTTTAGCCTAAAATAGATTTGACATGTGCTCTTTAATTTTCATGTGAAGTCCAGAGGTATGGAATAGTGTAATGTATCTTTTTATATTGTATCTTTTTATGTATCCTTTTACAATGTATCTTTTTACATCTGTTTGGAGGCTGTAGAAGCTCTACACAGTGCTAAAACAAACCCGAATTTTTCTCCCATTGACTTTAATGGGATTCGAATTCGAATTCGACCACCCGAATTTTTTTGCTATATTCGGCCGAATAGCTGTCGAATCGAATAGTGAGCTATTCGACCAACACTAGTCAGGACTAGTGTTGGTTGAATATCTCACTATTAGATTCGACAGCTATTTGATCTAATAGTGATAAATTGTCCGGGTGATCAAATGCTGAATTCCAACAACATTGAAGTCAATGGTGCAAGAATTTGGGGTATTTTTAGGGTCTTTTAAGGGCTGCAAGAGCAATCAGATTGCTCTTGCAGCCCTTTACTAGTTGTATATGTTCTTGGGTAGAGTTTCTCCATCCAAGAACCCATAGTACAGTACTCAGGACAGCAAAAAATAATTTTTGTTAGCAAGAAAAATATTAGTGGTGGTTGGATAGTTTAGATTTGAATCAATCCTGACTTGGATCTGACTAATCCAGCCTTGGATTGGAACTCCAAACTTGGATACCTCATGTACGGCATAGGTTTCCACACTTGGGCTCATCCAGTAACAAGCTACCAAACTGGCATGCCTGTCTCAATCACAGAGGGCTGTGGCTGACATGCAGAATGATATCAGTGGACTGGAATGGCTGAGGAGTCCGATCATCCATCCAGTTGGCATTGACAGCTGTCAAGTAAAGCATATGGCTCAACCAATCCAGCCGACAGATGTTCACAGATGTCAACAGCTACATATGACATTGTGAAGCAGAAGGTGAAGCATAAGTCTTCATTTCACATGTCAAGTTACATTAGTGTCAAATTTGTGGAAAGAAGCCAACTGTTTACAGGACTCAATAGTTGAAGCTGAATATTGGCACTCTTATTTCCCAGTCCTCCGTATCACTTATTTAAAGGGATAGGTAGAGTCAAGGACCAATACAGTGATATATAAGGCATTACCAAGTTCAATTATTTTTATTTATAATTTATTTCTATTTATTAGGAAAGTTTGTGTTAACTCAGTATTCACCTTTTACCCAAAATGTACACATTTTTTACATGTGAGTTTGAAAATGTGTGAATTAATTTTTACTCATGATTTATATATAACAATTTTTAAGAGTTTGGTAATTTTGGGTAAACATTAGATAAATATTGGGTAAAACATTTATAAATAGACTCCGTAATCTTTTTTTATATGCAGTTTACACCTAAAGCAGTAATTAGTGTGTCTGAAAAAGTGACCTACCCACTTACTTTGCTTCACTCTGCTAAGTTCTTGCCATTAATATTCTAGTACTATGTTATGAAAGCAGACAGTAATGATGGTCACATGATCACTATCCGTCCTTAATGATGTTCTATATGAAATCAATGTGTTGTCACCATGTTTGATAATAACTAAATATCACCTGTTTTTAGGTATGTCCAGAGTACCTTGCCTTGGGTGATTTTTTTTCCATGACATCTCACTATTACATTGGAATGCCATGTTATGCCAATACATGTCCCAGTAGTCATAGGGGGCATTTCTTTGATAGCCAGACTACTGATGCCACTCTTGTAAGAAGCTTCGGGTCACTCAGACTAGGAATAAGTAACTTGGTTGAATGTGGCACATACCCCAGCTCCCCAAATAATAGAATGATGCTGGTGAGGTGTTCTATATAACCTCTACTTATGTATTTTTTCCATCCATGTTCAGTTTACATTGCCCAGGTTTTATGACTAATTTGCTTGAAATTGAAACACTTTGACTTTTGAAAATTACCGGAAAAGTCTACGCAAATATCCCTAAACATTAATAAAAATTCTTTTATGCAAACAATTCATAAAATACATCTAACATGTGCATAGTGGCCCTTTAAGTACAAAGCACATACAAAAACAGTGAAAATTGTCTTAAATCCAAGTTGAAGTTCAAGCATATTCCCAAAGAACAAATTTTCTTGGAGAAATCTGGAAGTGCTTTCCACCTAGTAAAGTTTGATACACATCGCCATATATCATGCCGTACCCCTGGGCACCAGGAAAAAAAAACTGCACTGCTCAATAATTGGAACAGTAGAACATGCACGTCCTATAGATGGGAAGCAGCCGAGCGCTGCACTCTACCATTAAAAGTCGCTGCCAATGAAAGTGAAGTCATTCCATCTTAATACTTTACACATTTCCATTCAATGAGGTTTGTGGGAATTCAGAAAACGTTGTATCCTTCTTTGTATTCTTTAAGCGATCCTAAATGAATGTGCCTGTGACAATTACACAAAGGACCTTTTGTCTGCATGTGTTTTCCTGTCATTGAGTCGACATGTGTTTCTCATTGACAACAATAACTTGCCGAACTCTTGTCAAGGGGACACTGGTGTCAGCCAACACAATATGGTGCGGTGGTTTGTGTAAGCAGCTCCTGTGTGCCATATTTTTAATGTAATGGCATCATTTTGATCTGTTTTTCTTTCTTTGTAACCTAAGTGATTTGTAAGTAGGGTATGTAGGTCCAGGATGTTGGTGTAGAAAATGATTGCCCCGCTTAGACCTGAATTGCAATCTTACATTCAGCGTTCAACAACTGAAATAGCTTTTCCTGATTTTATTGCACAGAAAATCACACAATGTGCATTAGAAGATGCAGCAGTTTAGATAAAGGGCTAATTTATTATAGCCCTGCGAGGCTGGAAAAGATAGACTATCATGGGAGAACCTGAGTGATCTAGCAAGCCAGAGATTGATTTTTTAATTACTGGCATTTTTTTTTCAATCCTGCACCAGATTCATTCTTGGTTTGGTGAATCACCCAGGTTTTCCCATGATAGTCTATTTTTTTCCAGTCTTGGAGGGCTTTAATAAATCAGGCCCAAAGTCTGCCACAATTACTGGATGGAGAACCTCCATCATCTCGCCCATCTCTTTTATAGCCTTACTATGCCTGGCTTGCTCCTATTTATCATTGTGTTTTAGTTCTTTAAATCATGGCAGCCTAACATCATATGTGACCTTTACCTAAGATGATCTACATGCCAATGCAACCTTCCTAGGAATGCCCATGCATATTGACAGCCAACCATCACAGCATTTTGGTATTTACTCCTCCAAAAAGGCAGCATGCTGCTTTCAATAGAACTAACATATGTGAGGAATACTGAGCCGTAGCACAGTGAGCCGTAGTGATGTTTTCAAGAAGTACCATACAGCACCTTGCTGAATTTTCCCACCAGCCATGATCTGCATGAATTGCATAGAAATTTCCATTTTGGGTGGGTCAATAACCATAGGACTTTAACGGCATTCCTTTCTCAGTTTCTCGGAACTTAGTCCGCTTCATCAGGAACAATTAGAGCCTACAATTACAAATATAATGTGTACAGTGTCCTACATATTACTTATTCTGTATATTTGCAATTTTATACAGAATAAGTGATGTACACTGTACAAATTATATTTGTAATTGCGCTTGATTTGTTCCTGATGAAGCGGACTCAGTTCCGAGAAACGCGCTGAACCATAAAGCCTATCTGCAAATTAACAGACCAAATATACTGGATACCATTCTTGGTTTTATGGAAATTATTTTTTTGTATGTTTTTTAGACATGTTGATAAATTGTCATTATTGTTGACTTTTGTACAAGGAATGTCGTTAAAGTCCCATGGTGATTGACCACCTAAAATGGAAAGTTTTATGTTGTAATTAGGAATGTGGCATATGTGGCAGAGTCACTTTAAAGTAAAATTAAACTCACCTCTCTTCTCTTTATCACTAGCAATGACGTCGTCCCTTGGTCCTATACCAGGTCTTCAGGTATGTTGATTGGCCAGGTTGGAATGGTACAACTCCTGGTCATGCACAAAGGAGTTCATTTCTCGGCAGCCAGCAATCCGTACACAAATCTGCTTATGTGAGGCTTAGTCACCAACAAAAAAAAGATTGCAAAATAAGCAGGTAAGTTTGTTTTATTGCAGAAGAGACATCACATGTTCCTTCTGCAATAAATACCCTCCCTGCTTGCAGTTAAATTTCATTTTCAAAGCAACAGGCTGCCTGGAACCTTAAGCACATTGCAGACTTTTGGAAGGTCCTGTGTGATGGTTCAATCCTGTGGTTTATGCAAATGGTTTTAGGCGGTTTTACAGCTCAAAACCACTTGGTTTACATTGGACTGAATGGGTCTATTCATTATCCTATATTTGGCAGGCAGTAGGAGGTGGCAGCTTTGCTGTACGTTGTTTGGATGCTATATGTAAAACCCAGGTACGGATTGCCACCCTTGCTACTTCCAAGGACTTGAATTAGTGCCACATGCAAATGCTTAAAAATACAAACGCTTTCATTCAAATAAAAAAAAAAAAAGTGAAGAAAAGAGGAACCACTCTGCTAGGCTTCTGCAGTCTATTGCAAACACATGAACAAGCCTAATGGTTACCATCTACCATTCCTAGGCTCCTAGTATTTGACATTAGTTGCCTAGGGATGGTAAATGCCATTGTAAAATCTATTCAGCAAGCTGCACATGCAGCTATGTATGCATAAAAAATAAATAATTTTGCAGATTTGTTATATATAATATATTTGTTATATATATATAATTTTCAAAGTACAACATTTTTGCTTGAATGTAATATGCCATATTTTCCCATTTTAAATCAAACTGTGATGTAACTTTAATAAGGGGGTCCTATGGAATGGCGTATAAAAACGCACAAGGCACTGTATGTGTGTACACCGTTGGCTCATCGGTCCGGTAGTAGTCTGCAGCACCTGACAACTGATGATTGAATAATAGATGATTAAATAATAACCCCATGTTCCGTTTCACAGCATCTCAGATCCAATAAAGGTTTGTTGTTCAGATCAAATAATTTTTCTTTGTGTTCTCGAGCAGAAAGCAGAACAAATCCTTTAAGTCGGTAGCTGGTGGATAACTATCTGGCATATGTTAGAAATTGCATCAAGAGCACTTCCTAAAATAATAGATGTAATTGCATCATGCTCAGCAAGCAAAGCAGAAAATTAAAGTTTTCTTCTTCCCACATAGTTTAATACAATGAGAAACTTGTGTTCTCCTTTCTTACCTTTAGGAAAAGGAATCTGGAAACAGCCGCGCTGATCTGGGCACTGCATTTCACTTTGAGACCTGATTTCGCAAAGGCGTCTTCTGGCAGACCGGTCAGCACTTGGCCCTCGTACATATAAGTAAAACTCTTGCTGCTGGGAAACTCCAGTTCTAAAATGATAGTTTGATAGAGCACATTTAGAACTTTTTGTTTTTTACTATTGTATTATTTAACCCCTTGCAAATATTTGTCCTTGGCTTAATGTCCTTTGGGAGATCTCCTGCATTTTCTTGCTTTTCTTGACCTTTTTAATATAGGGGAACTATTGAAATAACTTTCAGGTCTTCAGGGAACCCCTTCTACAATTACTGTATCCACAGCTTACAGTATATTAGTGCGGTGATCAGTGGGAAGAATGTCTCTTAAATTGCTTTCTTTTGGGAATGTCACCCTTACAGATGGCCGAAAACATCACTGGTGTCACCTAATCTGACCTGAGAGGTACAAATCGCTCATTGCTCAAGGAACCCCTTGCAACCCCTGGAGGGGGTCTAGAGAGTTCTCCTTTTTTAAGAAAATTGGGGTCTCAGTAACATACTGTATGAATATCAAGCCATGCTATATTCTCCTACACGGGTTAAACACTCTATACCAATAAACCAATCCAGGAAATAATTTATTATTTGAATTTATTTGAATTTATATTGCAATTGTTTGGTACTATGTACATTTGTAGTGTTGTACTATATTTATCATTATTATATTATAATATGTGTATATATTATTATTTTTTGACATAGTACATAATATCAAGGAATCCCCTGAAGAAGCTTTTGTGAGTGAAATGCGTTGGGTTATGAGATAACCCTTGTCTCATACTCCTTCAATCCCATGTGCAACTTCTAACATGGGAATAATTTGCATTAATGAATTAGCAGGAGACCTTTGTTTAGCTTAGGTTATAGTTTAGTTGATCTTGGTTAGAATTAGGACAACACTTTTTTTTTTCCATTTAAAATTTGAATACTTGATTCACAAAAAAGCCTATCTTTTCTACTTTCCTCTGGTTATATATAAATAGGGAGAGGCAATTATTTAATAATATCTTGTATATTGAATGTGTGCTTGTGGGAATAGAACAAACTATTACCAAGAAATATTACTTAATTTTTTATTTTTTTGTTTTCAAATACATAACCAAGCATTTACATTTCGAGGTGTACCATGGCCATGGCCACTTCACTAAACTTTAGGTTGCGGAGTAATCACTAATACCTCCCAAAAAAGTCACATGACTATCTTTCTTAGTCCATCCTTGATGCTATCTTAGCCCATTTTTAGACTTGTCTGTTTTATTGGAACTTTCCAAAACTGAGGAGGATAAACTATCATGGCAAAACCTGGGTGATCCAGCAAACCTTAAATGGATCTGGTCCAGGTTTAAAAGGCATTTGCCAAATTATAGCACAGGAGAAATTCCTTTCAGGTTTGCTGCAAACACAGGATCTCCCATGATAGTTTATCTTCTTCAGTCTACGAGAGCTGTAATAAATCATTGTCTATAATAATCTGGCTTGATGTCATTGAGCTTGGGTCTGGTTTATTAAAGACTGAAGAAGATAGACTAGTATGGAAGAACCTTGGTGATCCAGCAAACCTGTAATGGATTCCTTAAAAATCATTTGCTGTTATCAGGTAAGTCCTAGCATTATCACGTCCTGGACCAGATCCATTCCCAGGTTCTCCCATCTTCCTATCTTCTCCAGTTTTATTCAGATCTGTCACAACATACTGAGCTGAGAGATCTGGATGAAGGATTTGATAATATTTGGGGTTTATTTACTAATAGAATATTATCTGTGTGCATGGCAAAGTGAATTACCCACCTGGAGGGTGCATATTTCATCTAGCTTAGTAAACGTGATGAAACTCTGCTGACGTCAACCCTGGAGTTTAGATTTCCTTGCATGTGATTGGGTATTGATTTTCACCATTTTACCACATTCACTAAACTGAAGGATCTATCCAATGCAAGGGATAATTCACCTTGGTAAGTGGTGGTTTCAATTTAAGAAAATCCAAAAGTTTTGTAGTTATCAGAAAGGGTAAAGATTTGAAATTATCCAGTCGGGCCATTTGTTGCTGATTGTCTAAACCAGGGTTCCCCCAGAGGTTGCTAGGGATTCCTTAAGCAAAGAGAAATTTGTTCTCCCCTGGGTGTCAACTGACACCAGTGATCTTTTGGGCTATATGTAAGGGTGACATTCTTCCCACTGGCCACCAATGTAAGATGAATTCTTCCCACTGACTACCAAACTAATATACAGTAACATGTGGATATATTAATTATATGGGATACCTAAAGAACTGAAAATAATTTCAAGGCTAAAAATGTTGAGAAACACTGATCTAACCTGATTTAGCTGGCTTTGTCACAGGACAGGGCTTTGGCTACAAAACAGAAAATAATGGGAAATCTCACCAGCAGGACACCGTTTTTTTTTTTAATCCTAATTCATCCAGGATTTAATAAATAAAAGTTTTTATTTTAAATACACAACATTTCAATTTGAAAACCATAGGGTTTAAAATCATTATAAATGAATTTTTATTATCAATATTTTTTCTACATAGAAATATATTTAATACAATAATTTTAAAGTAAATGGGGAAACTCTAGTGATTTTTCTATTACTGTATTGACTGGAATTTTATAGATTGTTTCTGTAAGAAGTAATGTATACGATTGAAAAGATCCACACCAAAAACAAAAAACTAGAAACCACAACATATATTCCTGATAATATTAAAATAAAAAAGTAGTTAAATAAAGAAACAATAAAATGATATACTGCCATTAATAATTATTAAACGCAGCCAAAACAAGAGTAAGGATGTGTTCACTTACCATACTGGAGATCCTGACTTCCTATAAAAAATAAGAACAAAAATATAATATTAATGGTTAAATTTTATTTTTTACATTTGCAGTTAGATTATTTTACTTTAATGCAAACAGTTAATTTTAAACTTACCAGCAGCCAGAGCTACACTCAGGGCCAATATGATGCCCCACATAGTGACGAGTGGCTGAGGTCATTCCATTCTCTTCACTTTTATATGACGGGTCATCTGGGTCATGTGACATTTTGGAAAGATAAGATGATAAGCAAGCAAGATTCTGGTCAACACACAGTTTCAGCAGTTTAACTCTTGAATCAAATTTTTGCTGTTCTGTGGGTATTTAATGAAAACATAGTTGATTTGCTAAACAGTTATAGGCTGTTCACATAGCAAAATTATCATCTTGCACGGGATATTTCACTTAGCTTAGTGAATGAAGTGAATCCCTGCTAACCTCAACCTTCCAATCATGTGCAAGGAAACAAGACTGGAGAAGATAGACTATCATGAGAGATCCTGAGTGATCGGGAAACCTGATCTGGTCCAGGATTGAAAACATTCAGCAAAATATTTTTAAGAAATCCATTCCAGGTTTGCTGGCTCACCCAGGTTCTCCCATGATAGCCTATCTTCTCCAGTCTTGGAGAGCTTTAATAAATCAGGCCCATCCTGTTTTTTTTTATATTTCCTTGCACGTAAGTTAAGTATTCTTAGCAAAGTGAATTTTCACCCTTCCGTATGCTTTAATTTATCCATAAAAGCAATATTTTAATTATGGAGGAAGAGTAAGTATCTTAGTCTGCCTTAGACTATGTTCAGACTGGAGGCAAGGTTGCAATGCGGTTACTACTTCATTGTGCCAATCGCTGCCTTAGGGAAAACGCCACATGTAACGTCTACCGGCAGCGGCCCAAAAGAGAATGAATGGGGTGGCGGTGAGTAGTTCATCTCCGCTCATTGCCACCCTCTGTCAAATCTACAAATGCTGATTATTTAAAAACCAGCACTGTAAAGGTGCCAAACATTGGGAGCTGTATGGGATCACTTGCTCCAGCCGCAGATCCAAACCTGTCCTTAGTATCAGCCTTTATATATCTATCAACTACTTCTCATTTTACTGTCCATCCACAGAATAAAATCCATAAGTGTTACTTAACTACAGAATACTAAGAATAATCAGGTCTGTACCTTACCAGCCAAAGCTTTATGTTTGACATATCTATTACATCTCTGGACTGCATGGACAGAAACATAAATAGCCTTTATTAACTTTATGTATTTTAGCATTCATTTTACTTTATGTATTTTATTATCATTGTATTTAGGTTTTTGCCTGGGGATCTTTGAACACATGAATAATTATATATATATATATATATATATATATATATATATATATATATATACACATACATATATATATATATATATATACACATACATATGTATTTTATTTTCATATCCCTGGTGTGAGGAAATTTACAAATGATTGTCCAGAATCCAATAAATGAATGAAACTTAGAAGTATGAAGTCTGTAGAACAGAGAACTCCTCAGGCATGTATACAATAAAATAAATGTTTTTCAGGGACCTAAAGATTATGAAACAATAACACCAATGAACGTGACATCCAATGGGAATATATTCATTGTAATAAATGAAATAAATTTCCCATCCCCGGAATGTGTATATCCTTATCTGGATCCCTAATGGGAAAAAATAGTACCAACCTCCCTAAAGGAAATCTTTGTTTCATCTTTCATGTGGTTTTAAGGTACTCTTAAATCCCACCGACCTTCGAAAATGTTTTTATCTTGCAACTTTTTTTTAAATTTTTTAATTAATGCATGAGTTGTATAGATCCCTTGGCATTTTCCATTTGGTAGGAAATTACGTTAGTATGCAGCGCGTTATTCCAAGGAATCAATGAGGACCTGCAGGGAGAAAGCAGATCATTATGATAATTATTGGCGAAGCAGCGAGCTACAAAGTTTACACAAATGGCATTTAAAGTATATGTGCTGGTACTGGTAATAGAGGTCCCTGGCCCCCGGTGAGAGGGTGCTATAAATGAGGCTTTGTAGCCTATGGACAGTTACATGATCAATACGACATGGGAAATGGCAAAACTGAATTGGGACTGCTGCTTTATCAGCTATACCTAGCTATATGCTGTTGCAGGTTTAATGGACAGAATGGGAAACGTTGCCTTTAAATTGAAACCATTATTTAGGTGTAAGTTTAGTATTAAATAATATTTTTTTCCATTTCCATTTTTCCAAATACAAGTGGTATATTTTTAACTGGTATTAGCCTTTTGCAGTAGGGATCAATAGAACTCAGATTGTGAAAGAGGAAAGCAGCACAAGGAGCCAATTAGTTCTCCTTGCTGGCAAGAAATATATTGATAGGAGAATGGAGCAAAGGAAATCTTCATATGTTCTGATGTTCCTTGCTCAGACACATTCTGTTTTAGGCTAAACTCAGATTTTTTAAACCATACCATTCTGTTTAACTGCATTTAGCCACCCCAATAAAAGGGTACCTTTGGATCAAATGGGTTTGTTCATTTGTTTTAAACATTTGCTTGTGGTTGCCTTGCCGCATGTTTTTTCAACTGGTACACCCCGTGTCCAAGAGTGGTAACCAATCTGCCCATGTACAAGAAGGAAACCCGTTACATAAATAAAGAAATAATAATTAAAAAATTAAAAAAAATTTGAAAAACTATTTAGAAATTTCAAAAGTTGTTTCCAACCATAAGCAAACACCTGCACAAGCAAGTCTAGTGTTTACTGCCAATTGCCACCCACTCCCGGGAACGTATTGGCAACCACTTGTTGCCTGTTAGTGGTATATGACACGTTATCTACTCAATAATCTTTTGAGGATGGGGAAATCCTTGAAATTACCTTCAGATCCTTTGTGGTGTGCATAGTGGTGATTGAGAAGAATACCTCCTACATTGCTGGCCATTGGGGAAAATTGCACCCCTACAGATAGCCAAAATTAGTGCCAGTGGTAACTGACCTTAGAGACCCAAACTTCTCATTGCTCATGAAACTCCTAGCAACTTCTGGAGGAACCCAGGTTGAGAAACACTGGTATACCATAACATTTGGCTTGCATGGAGTCTGTTTTTACTGTACAAATGGTACAGAAACTGCCAGCTGGGTAGACTGCACTGGACTGAACATAGCCAATCAATGCTCTGTTTATGTCTACTGATTGTGGGTCAGGGTTGTTGCTCTACCAACTGTCTACTTCCAGTTACACAGGCATGGTCCATTGTGGTCGCCATTAACCCATGTTGAGAATTGCCATATAGCTATCACTGCCTGTAGACAAGACGTTACTGCAAGAAGCTACATGAGTTTAGCAGCACTGAAATTCAACAAAAGATGAAAAAAGGTGAAATCCGTAGAATAAAAAAAAGACAGTTGTATATAATGTACGGCATTCGGCAAACTAATGTCATTCACTTAGGGTTCAATTCTCCTTTACATTTTGCCTGGAGGTGGCCTTTATTACTAACCCTCTGCAATTATTTTGATCCAGTTACTTGCCTATGTTTAGTAAACAGGTAACCGGTCACAAGGGAGTCAAAGCATCTAATAAATAGCATTTACTATGTACGGTAAACTGCAAAGTCATATAAAGAGCCTTTCAAAATAAGATAATAACGTATTATTTCAAAGATATCTCAAAGAGAGGGAAAAGCAGCAGTCACTGTAACACAATTGAAAGAATGAGGGCGATCTAGATTAAGCTTGACTGCAGTGAGTAGAATGTTTTGATTGCGCATTGGCTGCTTTTAGCATAAATGGAGCATAGAAACAGCCTGATTAACATGATTAGGACAACTGCGTCTCCTCGCTTGATTTTATAGTTCAAGCACAAGTCTGCAACGATGATTTGAAATGCTATATTGCTGCCAGAGTTTACTTTCTGCTCTCGAGTTATTTAATTTTGCTGATGTGACTTTTTATCTAGTAAAATCTGTATGCTTTGATACACAGCGTTCTGTCTAGTTCAAAGGCATGATATGTGCCAAGCAGTTAGCGGAGAAGAAAAGAATCACGTTTGGTTCAACAGCCTTATGTTAGGCGTATTTGGTATCATTAGATGTTCCCTTTTTTTTTATTATTATTACAAGTGTACTGTATATGCTGCTGATTTGTCTTTGTTTTAGTCAAGTGGCACAGATTTGCTCAGTACAAGCTGTTTCCAAAAGCAAAATAGCTGATGTGCTCTTGAATTGACAACATGCTAAGCTCGAGGTACAGGTGCTGAGGGTGTTATCCTAAAAGTGATCCTGGCTTATGGAAAGCCCAACAAAACCCAAAGCAAGACAAGGCAACTCAATAGCTATGAGGTTTATAAGCGAATAAAAATAATTTAAAGATGTGGTGGACAAGACATGCATTTTATGGGGCAAATGTGCTTGCACACTGTATTATAGCTATTTTCTCTTAGCTCTAAATTCAACCATTTAGAGTGTTAATCAGATGTGATCATGTGACACCTAAAACTGGAAGAACAATGGATACCAAACTACATTTCCCAGAACCCATCCATTACAGGAGAGAGCAGTTGTCTACCTAATGAGTCACAGAATGTAGGTAGTGAGCAATTTCTAGATCTTAGTTTGTAATAGGAAACTCATGAAAGGTCTTGGCTGGATAGATGCACAGTTACAGCCAAGCACAGTTACACAAAGAGTTTCTAATTTTCTAAAGTTCAGTACCAAAGTTATTACTTATAAATACCACTAATCAACATAAATGTTTTCAGACTTTGAATTGTTTAATTTTGTGTTTAGTTGAGCTTTAAGACATTGTGCTTTATTTTTAACTACAATGCAAGTCTGCAAATGTTGAGATGGATCCTAAGGATATCCTAACGTCCTATTTATCCTTTCTGTCCTATCAATAGTTCTATGAACAGTCTAGAGCTTTTGAGCACTGATCATATGACCCACTGTATGTCAATGTCTAAATTTTTGTATTTAGATGTGTTTTTTGGAGGTCTTAGGACATACATGTCCGAAGTCCAGCCCTTGTTCAGATTTCCACTGGCCTACAACCTCTGTCATCACAAGGAATCCCCTACGTCATTATAGTGGGCGTGTGCTGTGCTGGACCCACACGGACCATGCCCTCTCTGATTCTAAGAACGTGCTCTACACGGAGCCAGCACTGACACGACTCCATGCACAGGGAATCCCCCTCTTCACCCTGCTGGGCGTGTGCTGTGTGGGACCCGCACACTGGATCATCTCCTCTATTTTAAAATAACCGGGAAGCTGCTATTTTCTCAACTTCCCAGAAGTTTTCTGCACATCACAATAACTAATGACACTAATGAATGGGTGTAGCACCTGACACTAATGAATGGGTGTTGCAGGCTCAGATCTCTCTTAGCCGTGTTAACAGGTTCTTTTACAGTCTTTTACAATTTATGTCTATTTATATGCCATTTCTATTACAAGAGTTTATTCTTTATATCATATAAATCGGGCCCTCTGTGTGCAGTGCCATGGGGACAGCAAACATGGTTACAATCAAGCCCTTACAAAGCAGAGGGAATAATATAAGTTTGAGGTAATTAGGTGCAAAAGAAGGGTTAGGTGGGTTTGAGGTTCAAGGTACAGGGGTGTTAAGTCCAGAGCAATGTGGATAAGGTTGAATCCCTGTCTCTTGTCTTCCAAAGTTCCTCTACACCAGGCATGTCACCGGACTGACACCAGACTCCGTGCACAGGGAATCGCCCACGTCACCCTGGTGGGCGTGTGCTGTGTGGGACCCACGCAGACCACGCCCACACTTACCCTGGTTAGTGGTCGGCCCCCACACATTTTCACCTCACCAAATCTGGCCCTCTTTGCAAAAAGTTTGGACACCCCTGTCTTAGGATAATATTGTATACTGTGGTAGAATTATGGGCACAAAAATCAGAAGTGTTGTTAATGATGCAGCTACGGTTCCATCCACTGATTCCCATGTTACTGAACCATAGTGTGGAGTGGGAGCAGCAATTGGGACCAATCACTGGGAGTTGCTAATCACTAGGGATCAGCGAGCGAGTTTTTAAAACTCGATCTAGCGGCGATTTCGGCCTTTCTTGCTTACCAAAATTGTAGGCGAGAACGGCCGGTGTAAATTCACGGATCGAGCTGCATTCATTGATCAGCTCAGTGTGCGATCCTCGGTACTAGAGGTTAAATGGGGACAAGTCTCCCCATTCAAAACCTCTAGTGCTCCCTGATTGGCTGGGGAAAGCTTTCACATGATTCCCAGAGCTGAACGAATGCAGCCCTGGGAATCCACTGCGATCCCGGGCCACTAGAGGTTAATTAACTGGAACTTCAGATGAACTCCCAATGGAGTTTCTCCATTGAGAGTTCATCTGCAGTTTAGTTACCACGGTCACCTGGCTGTACTTATCAGCCCAGTGACAGGTTACCACGACTGTCAGGTGGGTACTTAAAGCTTCATCTTGCACTGGCTGCCGAAGAAGGATAAATGGATATAGTCAATGACTGCCTGCTGCCCACCCATCAAAACCATGCCATTGCTTGTTCATTTTGAAATGAGCTTGGAAATAGCAAATTCTGGACAGCTAGCAGTTTTTCATTCACCTGGGATTTGACCAAATTTTGTGTAGTATGATCCGGACTACAATTTATTTACTGTCTTCTATGGTCATATTTAGGCAGGGCCACCATTGAGGGGTGGACAAGGGGTACTTCTGTACTGGGCCCTGAACACAAAGCTTGACTTTTGCAAAGTCAAAACTTTTTGACATAAGGGTTGGAGATCCAGAAAGTTTACCTAGTATGGAGGGAAAAGAATTTTGATGGCAGTTTTGCATTTAGGTAAAGATGTTTTGCAGTGATGTACCTGATCCACCTGACCTCTCACATAGGCCAACATAGAGCAAGGAAAAAGGCCTAAGAAAGTCCCTCTTCTTCTCTATTTTTTTTAGGAAAGAAAACCTCTGATTATTAGTAAAATAATGGAAGAAAGCTGCACAGAATATGTGTGCATGCAAGGGAGAGGGTCAGTATAAAAAGCAAATTGTTGCAGACCAGACTGCTGATTAAAAATGACTGGTTTGAGAACGTTCCTTTGCCCTGTCTCCTCCACAACATTTGTATGGATCCTTGTAGTGCCTGTAAAGGAAAATAAAGGTTACCAACTCATTGAATGGTGATTGTCAATAAAGACTGCTCCATCTCTGGCGGCCTGGAAAAAAGAAGTTGTAAAATTCCTCGAAGGAATAACAAGATTTCAGGAGCTATCACTGCATTCAGTGTTCTATACCTTTTCTGTTTAGAAGGCTGCCAGTGGCTGGGTGATTGACAGCGACATGTTCATTATAGAAGGCTAGAAGTTCATTTATTTTCACTTAATGCAGCTTATTGAGTCCAGATGCACGGTAAGGCACACATACCAAAACTCATCTAAAACAGATCCCACAAAAGCCAACAAGATCTTTTATACAAGCACTGCCAGGTGATTAATAACAGCGGTGGATCTGGGCCTACGATCAATGAATAGTGCAGACATTTATCTGATCAATCCCATTTTTATAGCATTTGGGGCAATGCCGTGGAGATTTAATGTTATTTAAAATTAATTTCATTAGAGGTCAAGATGTTTACGGAATGAATTTGTAATGAAGGTACAAAAAGGGCTTTTTCCTAAGTTTTATCTTAACTGACTCTATAGGTACAAAGTAGGAAGCCACAGGTGGAGAGGCTGATGAAATTTTAACATTAATTTGGAATACAATTACATATAGCTGGAGATTAAGTTTAAAGTATATGCTCCTTGTATGAACTGAGTAGTGTTTTGCTTGAAACTGTGCAATGCATATGGATTTTTATGACGTTTTTTTAAAATACTGTTTTCACAAGTTTTTTTTGCATGCCCTTTGTTCGAAGTCTTTGATGCAGGACAACCTGTTGCTGACATGTTGGATTTTCCTGAATATTGACTTGTAATCCTGGATTTTGCCTAAAAATCTGTTTATCTTTAAACACTGATTTAACATTACCACTATGCCCTGCAGTGAGATAGATGGAAGAGAAGGACACAAGCATTTGAAGCACCAGGATTGTGAGGTGGCTCAAGTTCGCCCAATCTTGAGTTTACAGCAAACCCTAGATGTCCAAACATTTTTGCAAAAACCTGTGCACATTTAAAAAATGATTGCCCTTGTAATAACAGGCTTCCAGCCACTTGTTGACCTTGCTAACTGCTTTCTGAATAGTAGTTACTGGGAGCCAGTTCCTAATGTACATATAAAGCAGCATTACCATTGGATGGTTATTGTTAGGGGTGGTTTTGCCCCTAACAATTACCAGGCAAATGGGTCACTTCCCACTTTGCAATGGGCTACCATTTAAAGACATTCTAAGATTCTCTATGTGGGTGTGCCTCAAAATGGGTATAGTGAACTTCAAAGAATGTTCACCGATCCTGTAGTGAAGAAAACCTGGATGCATTCACCCATCACTGCTCCTGGAAGTGTAAAATGCTAAACACTGCTTCATCAAACAGGTGCATCTCCGCAATCTCTGCAATCTCCAAAATCAGCCCCAGAGACCACCAAACACTACACCCTGTACATCCTCTTATCATCTTACATCTGGAAAACCTCTCTGGTATTCCACTTACCAGGCTCTCTCCTCTACAATCTATCATTAATGCTGCAGCTAGACTCATCCATCCTTCCCTCCGCTCCTCTTCTGCTGCCTCTTTGCAGTTCTCTTCATTGGCTTCCATTTCACCTTAGAATCAAATTCAAGCTCCTGTGCAAATCCCTCCACAGTTATTGTCCCACTTACATTTCTGACCTGGTAAAAAAGTACTCCCCCAGCCACTCTCTCCGCTCCTTCAATGACCTAATACTGACTTCTTTACTTATAACCTCATCACATGCATGATTTCAAGACTTTTCTTGAGCTGGCCCGACTTTCTGGAATGGTCTTCCTTATCCTATTTGGCTTGAACCTTCTTTCTGCAGATTTAAAAGAACACTCAAAACCAATATTTTTAAACTCACCTACCCGTCTTTTTCTGCCCCTTAAAACCCTCACTACTTTCCCATCATTTCATATTCCCTCCCATTGTGTGCTACTTCCGCCACCTCATTGATTGTAAGCTCTTTGGGGCAGGGTCCTCTCCTCCTCCTGTGTCACTGTCTGTATCTGTCACTTGCAACCCCTATTTATTGTACAGCGCTGTGTAATATGTTAGCTCTAAATAAATACTATTTAATAATAATGATATTGTGCACATATTCTATTTCAGTGCAGAAGTGGGTATAGCATTCATTAGGAACCCGTGTAAAACTTTTTTTCTGAAATCCCTTCTTTCTGTACAGATTTTGTCTATTCTAAAAGCACACTGGAATAACTGACATTAGCCAAAATATGTTAGGCATTCTTTAAATGACCACGACTCATTTCATTCTAGAAAGCATGAGTGTCCTCCACTAATCCAGTGCCTATAACAATTTGGAGAAACAAGAATAGAAAGACTTTATTGTGAACCCTCAGCAAAATGGCCGATAAAACAGATTGCATCCCCCAGATTGAAGTATAATGGCCCAGGCTGTATAATACTCATTTAGGACACGCTGACATTAGGTCACTGGACAAATAAGATAAGGGATTTGTGAGTCCCATAAGTTGTAAATAGTGGAATAGCAGGTATGGTAACTGCCAACATAAGCAATAGTATAACAATAATTAACTTCCCTTCTCCCAGTGCCAATTTTTTTCCCCTTGTAACAGTGGCCAGACTTTGATTTCTACATCTTTACTAACGTTTGTCTTTCCCGGTAAAGCAAAACTGTTAGAAAGCAGAGACAGGACATAAAAGTACTAACAAATAATAGCAAGGATTTATTCCACCATTGAAAGATAATTCTGGTTCTCTGGCAATGCAATAAATGTTTATTACTTGAAATGTTTTGTTCTTCATTTTGTCAAGGTAGCTAGACTGGTAAAACTAGGGAACAGATCGGAAATTAGGTCTGTGGGACCTCAAAAGGTTGGGGGTGGGGGAGTCAGTACCCACATATTTTAATACCCATAGATACTTTTGCAAATGAACATTCATCAACGCATGTGCGCTGCTTTCTCATTGGTGCTAGTACATGTGAGTTTTAAATTGCCAAAAAAAAAAAACCATCAGTCTCTCCCTAGCATTTTCTAAATTTTATTGGGTTACAGAACGTAGCAAAAAAAAGGCAAACCATATAAAAAGAAATACCAAGCATGCAAAAAAAAAAAATTAAAAAAGGAAGGTATTAATTCAGGCTAAAATTTCCTGAGATTTCCTGATTTACTCTACCACCCCATCAGTGGTCTTAGTAATGTATTTATAAAACAACGAATCTGGCATTCCCCCAAACATTTGTTCGTGGGAAATAACTACTTCCATTGTAACAAATGAATCTGGAAAATCCCTGTGAGGGAATGCCTGATTCCCTGTTTTACAAATAGAACCCTAGATATCTCTTCCCCACCTGCACCTACCGGTCCATCTATGCAGGATGTAGTAGTGATTATAAGGCTGTCAGATAGAAAATTCCGATCAAAGTTTATATTGGTTGTTTGGTTTAGTTTGGTTGTGTTCACATTGGGGACCTGATAAAATCCATAACCCCCACTCATTCTATACTAAGCCAAGCAAATACACATTAGCTGTAAATAATTCTTTTTGTGACCTGGTAGTATATAAAAGACAATTTCAGCTCTATTCTTTTTTTTTTTTAATCTATTTCCCAGTGCTTTTCATATACAGTATAAAAAAAAAAGAAAAACTGTATTCACGCACCTTTTTAGCCCTGGATTCTGCAAGTTAATCTCTATGGGGCTTATTGGTGGTCTTCTGAATGATGCCCACCAATAAAAACTTTATAACTTATATAAATACCTTTCTGAAACATTATCTAAAGGAAGAAGAGAACCTGTGATGTCATACAACCAAACTAAAGACCTCCTGAAAAAAACAGCTTCATCAAAGGTCATTTTTTAAAAAATGATAAAAATAAAAATATTAAATAAAAAAAACACATAAGGAGGAGCTAGATATTGGACAAATTAAGTTTACTGGGACAATCTGCTGACCTTCATCTACAAGTGAGGACCAGGCTTGGAGGCAGAGAGGCATTTGTCCATAAGACCAGTAAGAATAAGAGATGATGGAGTGGTTGCCCTTAAATTGTGATGCCATGTGACTGAATGCCAAGATCAACAAAGGAAGATAAAATTGGAAAGTTGCATCCCCAAAAAAGTCCTTTTGGAGCATTTACCTTGCTCATCTGTCCTTCTTAGCATGCTGCAATGCACTTTACGACCCTCTCAATTCATTGCCTATCCCCAAAACAGGCCTAATTTGGCTTTTAGATATCCCCTAAAACAGCCATTTGGCAGATAGGGTGCGTCCCACAGAGAGAAGATGGTTCAATACGATCGTTTTAGCCGCCCCCTCCTGCCCATAATTATCCACAGTCCGGAGCTCTTCCTTAACTCATCCGTTTATCAGCTGGAGTTTTTGTTGAACTCGAGGAGCTTGGAGAAATTATTCCTAAAGCTTTTGTATTTTTATACCATCCCCCTTCTTTTTTAATATTGTGATTGACAACTTTAGTGGAGTCTGTTGTCCCATAAATCATATCGTTAATGCATAGCCCAGTGTGGCTTTTGTTTGGGAGAAATTGCCTGTACTAGGATTTTATTCTTCATCAATGTCAGGAGCGCTGTGATTAATAACTGCTGGTGAAATGCAAAGTGGTTTTCACGCACAATTATAATAATTCACTTTTGGACGGATCATGTGTCACGGTAGAGATAATTTATATCCCTTGTTTATTTCAGATTCCCTGTTATGCAAGCTGTACTGCTTCCCTCAGCTTTTTTATTCCTATGTCAACAAGGTCTTGGCCTACCTCAGCGGGTTCCTCCTGATCTTCTTTCCTTGCATTTGCTTTAAAGGAGTACTTGGGGAAAAACTTGATCAAGCAACGTTAATAACTGTTTGATATTTCATGCATTCATTATCTGAAAACAAAACAATGGAGTTGATATGCTAAAAAAATGTAGGCTTTTCACAGAGTGAATTATCATCATGCAAGAGTTATTTCACTTAGCTTAGTGAATGAGATGCAGCTTCAAGGACCTCAACCATCCCATTATGTTCAAGCCAAGCTTTTTTTTTTCTTAGATTTCCTTGCAGGTGATTGGGTAATCTTTGCCAAATAAATTTCCCCAGCATTCAATAACCTAAGTGAAGTATCCCTTGCAGAGTAATATTCATTTTGCTAAGTGAACAAACAATATTATTATTGTTATTATTAAAGCACGAACATAATATGCAGTGCTTTACAAGGTTCATGGTCATATCACTAGCTGTTCTTCAAAGGAGCTGACAATCTAATGTCCCTACCATAGACATATGTCAATAACACAGTTTAATGCCAATTTGGGGGGAGACAATTTACCTAACTGCATGTTATTGGGATGTGGGAGAAAACTGGAGTACCTGGAGGAAGCCCACACAAACACAAGAATATGCAAACTCCATGCAGATAGTGTCCTTACCTAGAATCGAACCTGGGACCCAGTCTGCTAAGGCCAGAGTGCAACCATAATGGCTTGAAATATTGGCTTGTAACGGGAGTATACTCATGTGTCAAGAAATGTGCTGGCCATTCGGAGAAGGGGGGAGAGGGGGGTTCTTTTGTGTGTTAGGTGGGTGTGTGAAAAGGGTAATAAAAGTTAGGATACTTAGTTAACCTTCTGATGGTTAGTTTAATGGACATATTTTAGGGTGTCCATTGACATAAAACGAATGTGTGAAGTTGTATATTAAAAGTTACATGAATAAAACATTTTCTGGTTCTAATTAATAGGCCATCAACACAATATGGAGCAATTGTACAACAAGACTATTCAAACTTACAAACATAACAGGAAAATATTCTTGAGCTAGGCAGATAGTAGAGAAACACTAACATTTGTTTGACAATATGATACATTACAATTGCCAATCAATCTCATGCAGAGCACAAATGATCTTGGTATATATTGATGATCTAATAGAGGTATGTAATAGAAAAATTACAAGTATAATATACATACATTATAAACAAGAAAGAAATATATAAAAAAAATAACTTACATAGCATTGTTCTAGATGCCATGCTGGATTGCAATGACTTTTTAGCATACAAGGGTGGGCTGGTAGCCTATTCATTTTCATATTCATTTTCATAGGGCTGCCTATTACAGCAGAGGTTAACGTGCAACATACTGCACATGAATTAAAGCACTAAGTCGACCTAAATGGGCAGCCAGCTCCCCGGCCATATTTATAGCCAGTTGCAGATCAGTGCCTTTTATTTCTATATAATGATATATGCCTGTAAATTGGTGTGAATGCTATTCACAGCCTCCTGCACACCCAGCACTGCATTAGTGCATTTTTTTTTGTTTTTGCCTAATTCTAAGAAAGAAATTACTTTTAAACTTCTAAAATTACGAATGACCACCCCTTTACTAGGGAAATGAATTTCTCCTTTCAAAAGATTCTAGAATAAAAGCACTAATATCTGTAGCTCAGCAACTCACTCCTTCTTTTTCATAATGTTAGAGCTCACTTTGCGCACACATATCTCCTCCATATTGGAGACACGATGCAAGACGGCTGGGTAATGACTGGAACATATTGTAATGGACCCATTTCAGCTAGACTGCCATCAAAATTACAGAGACAGCAAAAATTGGCTGTGTTGAAAAACACTGATTCTTTTTTTTTTCCCAACATACATTTAATTATAGTGTCTAAATTGCTCAAGTTTTCATTGCATTGCATTCATTTCCTCGACACAGTAGATGAGTTGCAGGCAGGGGGCACTGCTGCCCTATACAATATCCAACATATAATCAAACCTTCATTATTTTTCCGGTCCCCCCACCCCACCAAATGTTTAAGGCTATAACAGGCTTGTGGGTGCAGCTGAGGCCTATATTAGAAAAAAAGTAAATGCATGCACATCTGATCGGAATGACGTTATAAATCTGATTGGTTGCTTGGAGCAACACAGTTTTCCATTAAATAGAAGAAGAACTGTAATACAAACAATGTTGTGCAATATCACACAGCTGCCGTGAAATTTGGTTTCTGATGGGTGATCATGGGTTACTGCACACAGGTTCCTTTTGGGATTGCACTGTATCTAAATGGCTATACAAATATATTTTATAGAAGAAACATGAAGAGACAGAGGGCCAGATCTATTAAAGCTCTCAGAGAAGGAGAACCTGGGAGATCCAACAAATCTGGAAGGGGTTTAAAAAAAAAATAAAATGCTAATGTTGGCAAAAATGTTTAATCTTGGACCAAATTCATTCAAGTTTTAATTGGCTGCCTAGGTTCAGGCCCAAAAGCTTCTGTTGAATTACCATGGCATTTTTATTTTGGTTAAATTCTCAAAAGGTGTGATTTATTTAACCAGAGGACATCAAAGGTCTGTGTATATATGTGTGCTGGGGTCACACATGGTAAAAGCTCCCTAAAAGTTCCAATTCTGGCTTGGTTTGGCTGCCAAAATGTTGCACTAAAACTTCCATCGATACTTAAAATTATTGGGTATTTGCAAGAGGGTTGAAGTGATCATTTAATTAAACTCTGCTCTATGACCTCCACCATGTTTTCCCACCAAAGGCAACAATGAAAAAATAAAGTATACAGACTTCCAACCTCTTCATTGTCTTTAGACGGGTTTCACGACATCATGGGTCTTCTTCTTCCCCCGGTGGTCAGCGGTCATGTCCTGGATACTGCACAGAGCATTGCCATCTCTGCAACATTTTCCAGTGAGTCTGGAGGGAGAACCTTGATGTTTTAGGTTTAACCTAGGGATGAGTGTTGCTTTATTTTTGGATCGGACAGTACTGGAGGTCAACAAAAGCCATCAAGAACTTTCAGTTTTAAATCTTTGGCCTAGCTGGAGTTGCGTTTTAAGCATTCTATTGGCATGGCCAAACTTTACGCAAATATTCTTTTCTAAAAAGTGCTCTGTTTTCTATCTTAAGTTGGATGGTGCACTACTGGTATAAATTAAACCCAACATCCCAAGCAGCAATGCTAACCAACGAGTCACTATGCCAACTATTATTTTCTAAAATTTGCTTCCAGTGTTTTTATTCCCTTGCGGTTGAGCACAATTCTCGTAAAAGAATCTTTATACCGTGAAACCTCATTACAGATAATTCAGCCTTGAGGTACGGGTTCAATAGCAGATGTTTTCAGTTTCTCTTCAACGTGAGTTCAAGCATTCTCGCTCACAAAGCTGAAGGCCCAGTTCAGAACCTTCACCTAACCAAGCTGCTTGTAGAAGACCACACAATGTCACCCGCCACTGCTTATTCCTACATTCACAGGAAAGAATAATCTATATGATGAACTCAGACTCTCTGCAGACCTTTGTACTCTTTGTGACATCCAATGAGCTTCAAAAAAATGAAACATACTTTTTTCCAAAGACTGAAAATTGTGAAGAAAAATGCACTGACTTGTATAGAGATATTACAGACAATGGTGAATCTAAAAAGAAAAAAGATTGAATGTCAGTTTTTGTGTCTATAGAAAGACTTCAGTTCTTGCAATATACTTACAGTAGATATAGGGACTGTAATTTCACAATTTTAACAGCACATATAACAAAAAAAAAAGTCTTTTTTTTTGCAATAGTGGAGGTGGAATCCGATGAAAAGAATGATGTAGCATATTACTACAGATGCATTGAAGAGCATTCAGACAAAATATATTTGTTGTTTTATTTGATACATTTGGTTATATTGGCATTTTGGTATATTGGTTTGTTAAAAACATTGAACTTTCCAAAACTCTAGCTAACTTCCTGTGCTATCTGTCCTATGCATCTATGTTATAAAGAATTAGAGAGGGAGGGGTTGTTTTATCTTTACAAAAAGATTTGAATGCAGTCACCAAATCTAAAAACTGGTAAGCTTGTAATATATTACCATTTTGTGGGATTTAGACATTTTTTACTTTATACAATCTATATGTCTACATACATTTTATACAATCATTTAGCCTAATTTAGGGTTATTACTCCTGCAATACCGGCCCTTTCCCAAAAGCCTAACCTGTAATAAACATGTAAAACAGTTTAGGTGTCTTTTGGTGCATTCATTTCTCCTCTGCCATTGATGGTGGGCAGGAAACTTAGCTCAGATTGTGGTTTGTGGGGGCCATTCGCTGCATCAGTGTCTTGAGTGTACACCAGGAGATTTGGGATGAGCGACCAAATTTGGCCGTTCTCGCTTACCGAAATTGTAAGCAAGAACAGCCGGTGTAAATTCGCCAAACATTTATTTAATTAAAAAAAAATATCAGCGGGCTGTGCTGATCAATGAATGCAGTGTCGGCTGCATCCATTGATCAGCTCAGTGTGCGATTCCCGGCATTAGAGGTTACATTGGTCTCCCCATTCAAAATCTCTAGTGCTCTCTGATTGGCTGAGGAAAGCCCGGGGATCACAAACAGGAGTATTCCCAGGGCTGCATGAACGAATGCAGCCCTGAGAATCCACTGATTGGCTGAGGATCCACTGATTGGCAGGGGAAGTGCCCAGGGATTGCACACAGGAGGATTCCCAGGGCTGCATGACTGAAAGCAGCCCTGAGAATCCACTGCGATCCCAGGGCACTAGAAGTTAATTAACCCCTAGTGCCTGGGGATCGCAGTGGAACTGCAGGTGAACTCTCAATGGAGTTTCTCCATTTGAGAGTTCATCTGCAGTTCAGTTTCCAGTCACCGGGATTATAAATACAGCCTGGGAACTTTTCCCTCTCAGCTGATTGGAGGAGGCACATGAGTGCCTACAAACAGGTGTGACTGCAGGCAAACTCTCAATTGAGTTTCTCCATTGAAATTTCATCTGCAGTTCAGTTCCCACAGTCACCAGGCCATACTTATCCGTGGGAACTGAACTGCAGATAAACTCTCAATGGAGAAACTCAATTGAGAGTTCATCTGCAGTTCCACTGCGATCCTTGGCACTAGAGGTTAATTACCTTCTAGTGCCGGGGATCGCAAACAAGAGGATTCCCAGGGCTGCAAAAATGATTGCAGCCCTGAGAATCCACTGCAATCCCGGGTCACTAGAGGTTAATCAACATCTAGTGCCAGGTATCCTAATGATTTCCTTGGTTTCCCGATGGTTTTGTGAAATCGGTTCACCGCAATTTCACGGTCGCATCAGAAATTCAAAGAAAATTTTCGCGAAAATACCAGAAACATTCTCGCTCATTCCTACATGAGAAATTACTCTCTTAGGGGTTATGTCCATACCAGCCTGGGATCAAAAGGAAGTTGGTTGGATTCTGCTATCATTTAACATTTAAATTTTTGTGTTTATCGTTAAGGGGAGCCAAATAAAGTAATGGAGAAAAAAACTGTAAGATTGATCAATCATTTTCTATATAGTAATTATGGTTTTGGTGATGTGTATGCAAGGCAGTGGTATCTTTATTCACATACTTGTGCAGTGCATTTCCACACGGTAACTCCAACATGTAGTGGTTGATTTGAAATGATACTGATTTAAAATGTACCTCCATATCTGCACCATTGACAACATTTTTTTCGGGATCTAAGTTCCCTTTTGAAAAAGTCAGGGCACAGGTCAGTTAGTGTTGTTTTGCTGTGTAACATGTCAAATGCAGGTCAGCAAAATACCATTGACTTTTACTGAATATTACATACTGAGTAGTACATACAGTAATTTACAGGCTCCCTTTGCCCTGCCTGGGTTGTGTTGTGTTTCTTTGGACACAGCATGCTTTATTAAGCTTGGAACTGCAGGAAAAGCAAGTCAAATACAGCCGTTTCTTGTCAAACACATTTAAGTTGAAACACATTTGCTTTTGAATAGCAGATGCAGCTTTTGAATAGAAAATTAGTGCTACCACATCAAAAATCTAGTCATTAACATATTCCTCAGGTGTCCAATAACCAGATTATTGTGTCAATGTAAAGTATTAGCTGTTGGATCTATGGCATGCAGCTGCATACTACTCTGCAGGAGAGTGTTGTGTTGGGTCTGAAAGGTAAAAGTGACCCGTGGCTCTGAAATTGTCCTGCAAATATAATGCCAGCACACCTTGTGCATTCCTTGCATTCGGCTAATCAACGCAGGCGTTCTATTATTAGACATAAAAGCCCTGATGGACGTGATGTGAAGTTTTATGTTTGGAGACAGTTGATGTATGAGTAAGTACATTATATTTAGAGTCAATGGCCAGCAGAGAATGCATTATGTTTTCCACGCTAATGAACTGCTTCATTAAGAACGTGTCCCTAATTCTCTTGGCAAGGCAAGGCAGTTCTTAATGGCAACATGGCTCAGCGCCCTGCTTTGAGACGCTGCAAGTGCGTGTGTTTGTGTATGTATATATATATATATATACACTGAGCAGCCAAGCCAAAACAATAGGACCACCTGTCTAATATTATGCAAGTCCCCCTTGTGTTGGCAAAATAGCTTTGTGCCGTGAAGGCACAGACTCTATAAAACCATAGAAGTTGTCCTGCGGTATCTGGCATCCTGACGTTAGCAGGCGATCCTTTAAGTCACAAGTTACCATCCCTTAAGCTTCCACCAGTTACCTTCTTTCTATGTTGTATCAAAAAAATGAAACAAGACACACACTAGGCCAGGGCTCGGCACAGTTTTCTGGCCACTAGGCCATTTATCGGGTGGGCGGGAGCACACTAGGCCGGGTTCCGCCCTAATGGCTCTGCCCGCCACCAGCGAATGAAGTGAAATCCCTCTCCACCATATGCATTGTGCAGGAGAGGGATTTCCCTTCAGGGAGCCCCACCTATTTACCGCGGTGGCAGAAGTATCAACGCCAGCTGCGGTAAATAGGAGAGCAACTGCAAAGTCTCCGCTCCAGCTCCGGTAGTTCCTAACGCCCCCTGGCCGATCCGCCGGCAACCCGTAGCTCTGGAGCCGTGGGTTGCTGGCCAGCATTAGGTGGGATCGGCCAGGGGGCTTTAGGCTGGGACGAACTACCGTCCAGGCCGTATCTGGCCTAAAAGGCCGGAGTTTACCGCCCCTGCACTAGACCATCCCCAAGATCTAAAGGAAAACATGATTCATCAGACCAGGTAACTTTTTTTCTGTTGCTTTATGGCCTAGTTCTGACTGGTGTTGCTTGAGTTTGCCGGAAGATTTGGTCCAAATCCATTCAATTGAAATTCAGAATAGGAAAATCCAAAATAAAGTCTACTGTGCCAACCAAACTCAACTTTTGATCTTTTACCTGTGCAAAGTCAATACCGGTGGTTTTTACTACCTAGAGCAGCGCTTCTCATCCATTTTAACATTGAGGAACTTTTGAAATAACTTTTTAGGTCTTGGAGAACCCCTCCTATAGTTACTCTATCCACAGCTCACAGTGTATTAGTGTGGTGGACAGTGGGAAGAATACTTCTTACATAGCTGGCTGGTAGGAAGAATGTCATCCTTACAGATAGTCAAAAAGATCATTGATGTCACTTTGCTCATTGCTCAAAGAACTCCTTGCAACCTCTGGAGGAACCCTGGTTGAGAAACACTGACCTGAAGGCTTCTACTGCCTCCTGATCACTGGTAACTAGGCTAAATATTGGGCAGTATGCACAAAGTGAGGTCCTTCAACTCTAACTAGCAGTTCTGTTCCAGGTGAGTAAAGTCAGAGCTTTCTACACTAGAGGTGTCCAACTCAAGTTCCTAGGAGCCAAATACAGGTCAGAATTTTCAAATTAATTCAATACACAGCATCTTAAGAAATATACAAAACATGTATACAGATTTTGGCCCTTGGCACTGGAGTTGGACAGCCATGGTGTGAAAATGCACAAATTATGTAGAAGTCTGGAACTTTTTATTGTATTCAAGGATGTATCGATAGCACCTACAGTCTTGGTTGACCATGTAGATACCTGGGAATGCAATGTATGAAGTTTGAAGTGATAACAATCTTCCAAAGTAAAAATTTAGGAGAGGAGATAAAACCCAGAGTGAAAGGTAAAATATCTTTTAACACTCATCAAGCATTATTTCATGTGTAATGACTCTATGTTGACCCACTATGGATGCTGTACAAGCTAATTCTTTAGATTACCTATATGGCACTTTTCCTTATCTAGCTCCACTCTTTAATCTGCAGTTACTATTTCTTATATATGTTAGAGCCTTTTAGTAAACCAAACATAGAGGCTCACAGATATTGATCATAAATATAGTACATTTTTTCTTGCTCTACTTAATATTGACTGCTTAAGTGCATTGCCGCCAGTAATCCTGTGCTTTAATATCATAGCTACGTTATCATTTTTAATTAAGTATTCAGTGCAACTGAACATTCTGGAGTCTGCAGGTAGGTACTATGTCTACTTCAAATCGGTTATGTTTGATGCAAGAAGGATCTATTACACCCCAATAAAATATTCATACTGATAAACTTCTATCTGGTGCTTTTCATTTTTAGAATATAGATTGTGGCTGTCAGGAGTTGAACTTGCTAGGTAAGGGAAGTTTTGACAAACTTTTTTTTTCCCAAGACAAAGTTAGCAGTTATTGAATAGAGGATATAATTCTTTCCAGCAATCACTGACTAAAGAAACATAATGGATATGATGTATAAATGCATTCTTGCTAAGAATTGGAATCTTTTTTTAAAATACATCTTACAGTTATATTTAAAGGCGGACTCCGGGGAAAATGAAAAATGACCCATTCAATTGGGACTTCCTCCACAATGCAAGGGTTTGCCTGGGTACCAGTGAAAAGCACCTTTACGTATCTCATTTCATCATCATCATCAGTAGGTTTCCTACTCTTTTGGTATAGGTTGCATGGATCCCCCAAAGCTTCTTCCTTAAGGCTTTTTGTGCATCTGTCATGGGCTCTGATGTTATCACAGTAATATTAGACCAGCGGCCCTGCAATGTATATAAGGATGCCGAGGGCCTGCCCTCAACCCAATTACATTGGAGGTTAAAAGGAAGAGCACCGGCTTCCAGGGGAATAAAGGATAATGGAAGTGCTTTTTACTGGTACCCATACCAAGAACAAGAGCATGCAGGAGGAGTCCTACTTCAAGACTAATTTTGTAACTTTCTTAAAAAATTTCAGTTTAATTGTTGACTGATGATGGTCGCTGGTGGCAATACCGTCAGCAGATCGTTACCTTTATGAATGGGACCACCCTGAAAAGTGCTGAAAGGATTGCCCATATAAATATATATACATACATATATATATATATATATATATATATATATATATATATATGTTCCAAACTCAATACCCTCCCATTTAAAAGAGCCAAAGAGAGTCTGAGAGAGATAACTCTTTAAGCAGGTCATATGATGCTGTGGGGTCCTCTAAATGTCTTCTTCAGGATAGTCTTCAGTGATGCAAAAAACAGCTACATTTCCCTGCACTATTACACAGTGGATACAGGGTTATTGCCCTTCATGGGGCAAGGTCATAATGCCCTGGATTTATAGTCTTTGCTCAGACTTGGTGGGAAGAGATACTGCAGGGAACAGCTTCAAATTCATGGTGATTATAGTAGCCTCTGCAAGGGGACCATTTTTATAATAATAAAAAAAGTTATAATGATAAATACATAAGAACAGAAAAAATGTAAAAAACATGACCCATAGTATAACAAATTATTTACAATAAATATATATATATATATATATAATTACAAGCCCACTAAAAATAGAATATGTTTTTAGGTTTAAAACAACCATCTGCTTTAGATCTCTTGCTAAAACATCCTTAACCAGCAAAAATGATTACAGATATTTCAAAAGCCTGGCAACCAAAGTCAATGATTATTTATATATATTTTTTTCCTTTCCTTAAACTTGACCCCCCTCCTTTTTTAAAACTACATGAAGGGACAAATGGTCTCAATTATATGGCATTGTGTTTGAAATAGTTTTGACACCCCCCCCCCCACTCTTCGTACAGAGATACAACAAAATACAGGCTTGTCATTTTCAAATACATTTCAATATCAGCCCTCTAGATCCGACATACTTATTTTCTCAAAAATGAATATGCCACTTCTGGCATCGTCTTTGTGAATTATTCATGGACGACTCAAAAGGCAGGAGAATGAAAATCACACTAGCTAGTGTTTATCTTTCTGTGTGATTCTTTCTGACTCATATCTGCCGATGAACAGGCACCATATATGTGTTAATAATTAAATAAAGACCTCAAAAGGGGAGTTTGGTTTTGTTCTCCTATTTGAATTTACATGTGTCGACGTACTCCCCAAAGAAATGGTCTTTGCAGACGTTTCCATGTCTCTAGTGATTCCTATTGTTCATAAAGCAAATTTAGTGTTTACTTAAGTAACTTTTTGCCTTTTGAGAGTTCCAGTGGTTTTTACATCTGCTGTTCATTTGCTCATGAATGGGGTGGCATCCTTAAAGGGGTGACGATGTTGGATCTTGATGCTGACATCATAAAAGCAAAGTAGACATAAAAATGAGACCAACCATGATGAAACTGTATTGCTGCATTTACTCTTGTTATAGCAGCTAAAATTAAAGAAGTAGACAAAATCTATTGTTGCTTTATTTGCTTATGTTTAGTACTTTCTAGCCTGTTCAGCCAAACATTAGCAAAAATTCAGATTCAGAATATTGCATTCAAACCAAACCACTTGGTTGATAAACCTACTTGATTGGCAAAATAAGTACCACTGTAAGTTCCAATGTAAATATGAACATGCAAGCCAAGTGTTAAGATAAGGCTCCATGGTATCCTAGGGTCTCTCCAGAGGTTGCTAGGGGTTTCTTTAACCATGAGCAATTTGGACTAGAATTAGCACTGACACCAATGATCTTCTGGCTATCATTAAGAGTGACATTCTTCCCAATGGCCACCATTGTGAGAGGCATTCTTCCCAATGGCCATCACACTAATGTACCGTGAACTGTGGCTATAGTAATTATAGCAGGGGTTCCCTAAAGACTTGAAAGTTATTTCAAGGGCTCCTCCATGTTAAAAAGGTCAAGAAACACTGAGGTATACAGTAAGCAGCATTCTCATTAGCTTTTACATTGGCAACCATCAGTTGTTAAGAACAAATGAACAAAGTCCGCTCAACAAAATTGGTTTATTCCATTCCAAAAGGAACATAACCAAGTGTCAAGTGTAGCTCTTGCAGTTACCCTCAATCTGATCAGCAACACTAGGAAGAACTATCACTAATCTTGGTTATATGCACTCCCCTTAATTTATGCCCTGTTGCCAAAGAGAAAGAAAGTGTCTTCTCCTATATATTCTTTATATTTTCAATTCTAAAAATAGTTGTGATTGGATACGAGTATGCAGGGATGGATGCAATTTCTAGATGAAAAAGGAATTTTAAAAAAAATACTTTCCTTTAAAAAAATTGTGTGGAATCATTTCTCCGTTCCCTCGTCCAGTTAAGTGGTGGTACCATTGTGGAAGGATAGTTGCTCTGAAATTATGTGCAAGGACTGACTTGTTACCATTCTTTAAAGCGGAACTAATCCATCTATCCGTCGGGAGGTTTCTTTGTTTGGGTTCCGCGTCGTCCCGGTATCTGTCTGCGTCCCAGCGCAGAGAAAGTGCCAGGCACCATCATCTTCTCTCTTCTTTTGAGTTCTTCTTCCTACGTCACGCAATCTCACACTGCGCAGGCACAAGATTGGGTGATGTAGATGGGGATTTTATTCCATTAATGAGGCTCCTTCTTGATTTTGGGCCTGCACCGAAGGGGCAGCCAAGACCCAGGAGGTAGGTAACCTGGAGGTTTTGCGCTACCAATCTGTCTTGATCGCCAATAAAAAAAAAGAATGTTGCACTTAAAAATAAATAAATGAATACATTTTTTTACTTTGAGTAAAAGGGTTGTCTACCCTTTTATGTAAAGTAAAAATTTTGAGTTTAGGTCCAATTCAAGGAGTAGCACAGCAGGGAGCTTTCTTACTCCTAACAACCTACAGAAAGAGTTCATGATGCATTAATTACCAAAGTGAATCAATAGTAATAAATAAAAAATGGGTGAGTATTCTTACTGACTGATGGTTGTCAGGGACAGAAACCCTTCCCAATGTGTACCTCCTGATTACCTGGGTGCTGCGGAAAATCTGAAGAATGTCAGGACCTGGGATGGTGTAATGGGACCAAAGAGGACTTTAGCCGAATTCCAAGCATGGAAGATTATGTTTTTGTTTTGTGTAAGTTTTTATATGTTTTTTTGTATTAGTATTCTATGGTATCATTCTTAGTTAGGCTTTTTGAAGTCTTTTACAAAGAAAACTAAACCATTCCTGCTTCTCTTTGCAAAAAAGTCCAGAATCTAATATTCCTTCCAAAATAGAGTTCATTTTTGGTTGAAACCATTTTAGACTTCAAACATGTTTTTTAAATGTGAAAGAAATTCCATACATACATATACATAAAAGTTTAACCTAGATAGCACCTTTGATAGCACCTTGAAAAGAACTTTGGCTCCTTGCATTGCACAGTAAGAATGTTAACCACAGAATGCCCTTGAAAATCTTCCTCTAAGGCTGGTTCCTATATATAATACAGCAGTTTCCATGGGGGTGCAATCACTAATTTATTCAGTTCTTCTTCACAAATACAATACGTTTTATAAGTAGCTTCACATTGTCAATTCATTTAGAATTTCTCCAAATATTACATTGTGGTTTATGATTACTAATTGAATTTAATATAAAACATTTGCTCACAGTGTCTATACAGCTTGGTATCCTCAATTGTATCCTCTTACTTTAGAAACAGACTTGCTGACATGAGGCTAAACCTTGCTGAGGACATTGTGCTGGTAATTTGCAGGCTGTGGAACATGCTATGGTACAGAGACTTTGGATATTACAGTGAAGAAAATGTTTCCAAAATCCCATACTGAAAAAAAAAGAAAAAGCTTTGATTAAAAAATGTAATAGTTCTAGTTTAACTGGAGTACAATTTCTCAGCCTGTTAAGCAGGTAATGGGATTTATATAGATGTCCACAGACCAGGACTGAAAGCTTGTGCTTTGTATTAAAGCATATTTACAAAGTAAAATAAGGTTAAAATACAACTTTAAAAAAAAAATCTATGCATCCCTTTGTGATCTTTTTTTTATTCTTCAATAATTTTTCTCTTGAATTTCGAAGATGGGTGGGTACTAAGTTAGGATTTGGGGGAAGGGGGGGGGGGAGGGTTCTGGGTGGACTTGGATAATCATGTAGATAATCAGTTTGGAAACTGACAAATGTCCTTTCATTTAATTTTTAGTACCTTCTGCTTTGGTCTAGAGGAAGCCAACTCAAACCACATAGGGCAATGGTCACCATATGTTGAGTGGCCTATGTTGAGTGCATATGTTGATGTTTTATTGGCCTATGGTAAGGCATGACCCAACCATAACTGACCTAAGGGAAGTACTGTTATATTGTTTGTGTTTAGAAAAAAACTCCACGGTGTGGGAAACTTAAAATATCACATCATATGTATCCCAAATCAATAGTAAATGCTCATTTCTTTATGATTTATTGCCCTACTATTCTCAAGTCATACAAGTTTTCATCTTGTTAAATCTTGAATTCATCTTGGCACCATCTTCCTTATTTGTTATCTTGTGCCCTTCCTGCAAGATGGAAAATCCTGGTGTACCTGGGCCAAGCCAAAATGCTAGTCATTTGGCTGAGGTATAAGAAGGGCAGACCATTGCAAGGAGCCTCTGATAAAAGATAGCTTTCTGATACAGAGCGACTAGGGACACTCTCCTAAGGATTTATTTGCAGATCCTGGCATGGGGAGAATGATGAAATTGCAGCAGAGACTGGGCCTGCACTTTGAATTGAGGCAAATTTTGGATAGTGGTTTGAGTTTCAGTCTAACCCCCCTAGCATTCTAATTCCTTGCAAATTTCCATGAAAAAAATGTTACATTTTTTTTGCATAGAAATTTATTTTACATTTTAGGCTGTAATTCTTAGGCATAAATATGTCCAATATTTAATAAATTCATTAATAAACTTTAACTAAAAAAACACAAAAATCTGTTAAAAAAATATTTAAACATGTAATGTAATTGTACAGTAGCATATATAATTATATATAAATATATATATATATAAATATATATATATATATATATATATATATTATATGAATATTTCTTTGTATTGGAATACAGCTATTTTGTATCGAATCCAATACAAAATGTTTTGAATTTCCCGCTGATCTGCGGGAAACTGTGATTTTGTTTCAAGATCATACTGGATGATCCGGGTTTCCTCACAAGTGATGGCTTTTAAAAAAGGTTTGGGCACACCAGCACAAATTTCTTAGCCACACTCATTTTGCTCTGGTGGTAACATTTATTAAAAACTTCAAATTGATTTGGTGTTTAACTTTTATACTTCTCATGATTTCAGCACATGAGGTTAAACACAACGGCATTAAACGGTAACTAACATAAACTAAACAGAAGTGCTGGTGTTTGTTGTGTATGTTGGATGAGTTTATACATTCATGACAAGTGCTCATAATCATCTCACTGCTTTGTTATAAAGATAGCAATACAGTCTTTTTATTTCATAGACAGACCTCATATATGTGATTTTATAGTTTACCCAGAAGTAGACCCCAAAAAACCTATATGACGCACCTCTGAGTTACATGTGGCACCACTAGAGAAACTGGATCACCTAGTACACGGTGTACCTGAACATACACAAATAAACCTTTTAAAAAAAAAAAGATGTATACCATCGCTTTCTGGCACTGTTCACCTGTAGCAGCCCTGTTATCCTCTCATGTCACCCAGTTAATAAGCAGCTCCGAGAGAAAACTTAAAGCAGGAGACATGCAAATTCTCTCGATGAATTTCTCACTTTTTTGGCTTCACATCCATCCTGCAGCCTTCGATATTTCCCAAGAGACTTCTGCACTGTATTACAAATCTTGCTGAGTTCAAGAGATAAAGAACTGGAATAAGCAACTCATAATTATATCCCGCTCTTTGACTAGTTATTTTGATGGTTCCTGATTCCGCTATATGAGCCTCATAATGAAAAGAAAAATTGAAATGTGATTATATTATTAGAAAGAGTGTCTGGGAAGGTAACAAGATAAGATGTGTTCTGCACATTTCTCTAACATTTCAGAAGCTTTGGTTGAAAGAAGAGCTGGGCTGAAAAAATGAAACAAATATAGAAAAGGTATTAAAAAAATAGTAAAATAAATAACTTCTAGAAATGTAAACGATGATATGAAGGTATAAAGAATCAAGCTAACTATTATGGTGTAGCTGTAGATCATTAGGCACGATAGTCATTACAGCACAGATTGAGATGCATTGTATGATGAGATGCAACATTGATAAAAGCATAAGTACTGTAGGTTTTCTTGGAAGCTTTTTTTTATACTGTGCACATGGCATTTTCAGCAACTATCAACCATTTTTAGGGCAAAGATGACTGAATGGTGGAATGCAACCTACCCCAAACAATATCTGCTAACACCATGAAATCAGGTGCTGGCCTGCAGGAGTTGGGGAGGGAGTAGATTTGTAGTGACTTCTGACTTGCTGGCTGTCAAATTGACAGCATATTTCTGCAAGATTGTATAGATAGAGTGGTTTTCTCAGTGTAAGGTTCTAATGCTAGTGAAAATGTTCCTGTGGCTAGCTTCAGAAAGATGCTTGAACTAATTTTTTTTCAAGAATTCAGGTTCAGTGACCTCACTCTTGAGTTCAGTGGTGTCACAATGGGTTACCCATATACCCAGAGTGGCACATACCCAGCCAGATCATCTCCCAGCAAAGGTGAAAGCAGGGTGGAAAAGTGAAAGAAAAGGTCATCACACTCATTTACCGGTGGCAAGATTGTATGGAGAAGAGTGTCTCCCAGTCTAACCGGAGTAGAAGACAGAGGAAGCCTAAGAGACCTTGCACCTGGAAATTCTGCATCACCTTCAGCAGAACTTCCATGTAATCCAACATCTTTCATTTGATTGTGCTAGAACTAGGCAAAGAACTTTTGGCTGGACACAAGTAGTAGTAGTAGTAGTAGTAGTAGTGTCCTGCCACTCCCTTTACTAAGCAGGTGTGATGCAGCCAATCTTTAGTATATGACATGGCAGCTACAGTCCACTTTCACTGAGAAAAAATAAAGTCTTAAAATCCAATCCAAGCAAAAGCCCTCCAAAGGTTGTTAACAACTCCCGTAGTGATGCCACTGCTTAATTTTCCAACCTAGTTTTTGTTCCTGTTGGCAACTCCCCTTTCCCCATGTCTTTTTTTTGGTTTGCTTCCTTCTTCTATTTCTACTTTTTTGGAGCCAGTTCTGACCTCTTGTTTGTCTTAGACCATGATCATGTGTCTGTACCTCATTTTTTTTTACTGTCAGCTATTTTCTTATTTTACTTCTGTCAGCTGTTTCCAGTTTGGGTGCATTCAAGGGCTGCAACCTTGGAGGTGACCCACAGAAAACTCTACTATTCCTTGCATGGTGTGCTGGTGAACACTGAGTGACTTTTCTACTTTATCCATTTACATAAGACGCTGTACATCAGCCCTCTTTAGGGCCCATGGTCCTGTTTTGTATCAGGAGCTATAACACAAAGCACAGCAGACCGGATTTCATAATGACAGCAAAACATTTGTTCAATTGGGAAAGGAACTTTCCTGTTTTGCAAGACTGGGCTGTCATTGTAATCTGGACACAATTAAATTAATCCTGCGCTTTACCTGTTTAAACTGCCCTCCACAGCAGCATGTAGCTTTCTTTTGCTTTGATGGTCTGCTGCTGAGAATGAACAGAAAGCCCTGTAGAAGCTTTTGGTTGCCAAGATCATAATTTACATGGGGCTATGAATTTTTCATATGAAAGTGTGATTATCCTAGCATCATACAGAGCAAGTCATGTTCACCTTCATACAGGAAAATACCTTGTCTTCATGTTGGCTTCCGGCAATAAATGAACCAGTGTGGGAACAAAGCCAAGATAAGAATAATTTGCTGTAAGCAAGTGAACCATTTTTGGGGAACACTAGTGTTAGAATGGTATTATAGTTTTACAAAATTTTTAATATAAAGGACTTTGTGAGCACACATTCCATAATTTGATCCCAAATCTCGAGTTAGGTTAGATTAGAAGATAGTACATCGTTGTGATCAACCATGACTAGGGTAGTTCAGATACTAAACCACTTTTTCCCAACCATTTTCCATGACAAAACATTTCCCACTTAACACGAAGACACTTCCCATCTTAATTATTTCCCATTTAAACATTTCCCAACATCAAACCAACCCCTACTCTTCACCCCCCACCTACTTACCAGCCACCCCCCTCCACAAAAAACACTCCGACATCTGCTTGGAATTAAAATGGCTGGCAAGCAGCTGTTTATTTAACAATAATAACATTTCTTAAATGAACACAATAAATAACAAAACCCATTTTTTAAATAATATACATTAACTAAATACAACATATAAATCAACATAACATAAATACCGTTAATATCAAATAACTTCAAAATATAAAACTTTTTCCAACCACCTATAAAATTAACCTATAAACCAATAAACCAAAACCCCCATTTTAGGCCACTGTATCCAGAACCATCTCAAATTTTAACCACAAGGCTGCAGGTCTTGGAAAAGTAAAGTCTGCTCCACCGAATGAAATGAACAATTTTATAAGATACTAGCCCAAGCTGCCCAGCACTGCCTCAGGGGTCACACCATAACACCATAAAATGGGCACCCTACCACTGGGTTGCCCTTCCAAAATTAACCAACAGCACTCCTAAACCCAAAAAGCCACACTGCCTACAGCTCAACTAAAAAAGGGGGAGGGTGGGAAATTTTCCTTCCCCCAAAAACTGTGCCTTACTTCCGACGGACCCTTTACTTAACCCCTCTATTCTCCTCCCACTGCACTTCCACTAATAACCACTAAGCGCTAACACGAGGGCAATGTGAGCTAATGTGTTAACCTGGTGTAGAGTTTGATGATCCTGGGTGCAAAGCAGCATTTGCTAAACATCTGGGAGTAGTTTACCATGTGGCTTTCAAGCTACAGTGTAAAAGGGGCCTTAGCTATGTCTATATATTCATTTATTTTTAATTTTTTCAACTTGCAAGTAATTTATTGAACCCCAGTAAAACCAGAAAGCAATAACGGTGGCTGATTTACAACAAAGCTCTATGTACTAGCCATATGGCCCCAGCCTTACACAGACAGTGTGTTCTAAATATCATGCAAAGCAATCAGATCCCCAGTGCCCACAATCGTAGAAATTAACATTGACTTTTAACTAGCAGAATTGGGATTGAATTTTAATTAATATCTATTTAACCCTACCCTAGTTTGCTAGAGGTTCCTTGAGCAATGAGCAGTGTGTGACTCTTAGGTCAGTTTTACAGATACCAAAGATCTTCTTGGCTATCTGTAAAGGTGCGTACACACTTCCAATTTTTATCGTTCCAATCGAACGACGAACGATCGATTGGGCAAAAAATCGTTCGTAAAAAAGTAACCAACGACGCCGACGAACGAGGAAAGTCGCTGGAAACGAACGACCGGACCGGCGGATCGGATTGGACGACGATCGTTGAACATCGTTCGTGTGTACGGTCGTTCGTTGATCGTCCATGTTCAGAGCATGCGTGATGAACGAACGTCCGTTCACTTTCCTGTCGTGCACATAGTTCCTCTATTGCTTAAACGATCGTATCTATTGTGTGTACAATATCTACGAACGATCGTGTCGTTACCTCTATGTGCAGGATCGGTGCTATACGATCGTACGTGTATATCGTGCAGGAACGTTCGTCGTTCGTTTTCCGACGATAATAATTGGAAGTGTGTACGTAGCTTAAGGGTGATATCTTCCAACTGGCCAGCAATGTAAGAAACACTCTTCCTATTCACCACCACACTAATGTACTGTGAGCTGTGGATATGGTAATTATAGAAGGGGTTTCCCCGAAGACCTGAAGAAAGCAATTTCATAGGGTTCACCCATGTTAAAAAGGTTAGGAAACACTGACATATATTCATAGGGGAAAGCCATATCTGTTGTTAAATTTGCTGGCTTTTCTTTGTGCTTTGCAGTGCTGCTCAGTTATGCCTCTAGTGGCTAATTTAGATATCTCTATATTTTGTACAAATATCATACAAATATGTCACAGCAAGTGTTCACTAATAATACAATATACATTTCCTTTAAATATTTGAGCTATATTGAATGAATAGTACCAAATGAAACCTGAATTCTAAATCAGAAATTATACATTAGATGGAATAAATTACAATCATATGTCAGTTGGAAGTAAATACTTACATGCAATTGTCATTGACAATTAACCAGCAGAATTATGATTGAATATCAATATTATTAATTTCCTATAGAAGTAAATGCATTTGAATATAATCCAAAACCAAACTAAAGACTTGAAAATGTTGCATGTTTGGTAGCTTTGGATAGATTTGCATACTTGCAAAGATTAACAGCTTGAGTGTAAATACATTTATTACACTTCCTTGATGAAGCACATAAAGACTTGCAAGACCTGTTTTTGTACTTTAAACACCTCTAATCTACTGATTTATGCACATTTTCCAGTAACTTTAAATAAAAGTAGAATAGTTTAAGGTTCTTTGGTACTATAACAGAACAGCACAGTTTATGAAAGTAACACTTTATTTAAAAGAGCAATTAAGGCAAATCACAAATATGAACAAATTGTAGAAAAATGTGATGCATGGCATTTATAGAAGCTTGGTATGCAACCTCCTGTTTTATGGTAGCTGGCAAGTTTTGTTACAAGAGGATTACAAGTAAAAACTTTATAAAATTAAAGGAAAGGGAGAGATATCTGTGTGCAGAGAAAATATTCCTAACTTATAAATACTATCACATTGTCATGAATATTTTGTTTAAGGCAATATGTGGTAATTTCAGTATTTCAACAAACAAATTTGAGACTGTTTTAGTTTTATTTATTCATTTTTTTTTAATGCAGTTCAACATTATATTTATGTTTGAAGTCCTTTTATAGTGCTCCAGTTCTAGAATCCTCCAAAAAAACTACTGTGTGCATGCAGAATTGATGGGTCTGTAGTCTTGAATTCTCCTAGCTGAGTGATTGGTTGCTCTGTTCTGTGGCCAGGTAAAGGTCCTGCTCATAGAAGAGAAAGGCATCAGTCTTAGGTGAATGATGACATTCTTGTGCCCAGTCACTGGGATTGGCGCCCAGTGGGATTGGTCCTTAATAGATAAGAATCTGGAAAATCTGGAGGCAGGGGGAAGGCTGTCACTGAGTATTAGCCAGGAACTAGTAGGGCTGAACAACCAAGAGCCCCAGATTTTAGGCAGCCTAGGATAAAAATAGAGTATTATATATAGAGTTACATTTCAGGTCCAGCAAGAAGTCTTTTAAGAAAGGGAAGCCAATGAGAGGCCTAATATTGGACAGGAGCCCACAAGTGCTTTGGAATTTCAACTGTCAAAGGATGGGGTACACACTCCAGTGAGGGGCACCATTGAAGTTCATTGTCCACAAGGTTCATGAGGTTCATTGCCGCACCAGTAGAGAGAACGAACAGCAATTCAGTTGCTCCTATGGGGGAAAGTACTACATATACGAGTGTTTCCCAACCAGGATTCCGTGGATCCCTAGGGTTCCTCCAGAGTTTGCTATGGGTTCCTTAAGCAGTGAGCAATTTGTGACATTCTTCCCAATGGCTAGCAATTTAAGAGACATTCTTCCCAATGACCACCATAGTAATAAACTTTGGTTATTGGTTATTAGTGGAAGTGCAGTTGGAGGAGAATAGAGGGGTTATGTTAAGGGTCCATCGGAAGTAAGGCACAGTTTTTGGGGGAAGGAAAATTTCCCACTCATCCTCCCCCTTTTACAGTTGAGTTGTGGATATAATCAGTATAGAAGGGGTTCCCTGAAGACCTGAAAGGTATTTCAAGGGGTTCAACTATGTTAGAACAGGTGAGAAACACTGACATATATACTCAGGATAAAGCCTTATCGGTTTTTAAATATGTCGGTTCTTCTTTCTGTTTGCAGTGCTGCTCAATTATGCCTCCAGTGGCTTATTTAGAAATTTCTATATTTTTAACAAATTATACAAATATGTCACAGCAAGTGTTAGGCTATAATGAATGGATAGAACTAAAGGAAACCTGAATTCTAAAACAAAAATAGTATCTTGGATGAAATGGATCACAATACGTCAATGCGAAGTAACCACTTGCATGCAGAGTTAAAGCAGCCTATAAGCAGACACCTCCTGCTTCATCTGCTGATCACAAGTCGGTGAGACAAACAAGGTTATGGATGTTCTGTACACTGATTGACAAACTTTGCAGCACATTCTGATTATTTGTTATATATATACGTAAAGGTTAATAAGATTTTAATAAAATGCAAGTATAGTTTATAACAAGTTGAATTGTCATCCAGGTTGCTCCTGACAAGCCAAGAACACCAAAAGATAATAGCGCTTGCAGTTCTGTTTGCAGATAAGAATCCATTGAACTGATCACCTGATCCTCCTATCGGAACCTTACCTTTGACCCTCTATATTTGAACATTTTGGTAAGGAACTGGTAGTATCTCTGAAACTGAATCACATAGGAGTCTACTAAAACATTTGCTGATATTGTTCTCTTCTTTCCATTTCAATTATTAAAAGCTATAAGGGAGGATTAGGTAAGACAATGGGTTAAATAATAAATTCCCATAAGGAGAAAATAGTTTACATTTTCCGTGGGAAGTATAATTACTAAAGACTACTTATGTCTAACGTCTACACATCAGAACATATTCATCGACACCGGAAAAATTCATTGCTCGGTTTCCACAGATTGCATTACAGAGAGTGCGTGTGATGCCTCCCATTGGACAGGAATGGGCTGGTTGGGCGTAAATGCAGGGTAGTAAGGATGGAAAAATGAATGGACAGGAAAGTAATTGGTTTATTCAGTGCACTGCAGGGACTTGTAGATATGGCGGAATGAAGTGCCTACTCTGACAGCCTATTACATCAAATGTATAATTAAGGAACCCATTAAATGATGCTGGGTAAATACTGAGATGTCCTTCACAACTTAACAGACACACAACCGAACATTCAAAAGTGTAAAAGTTTAAAAAATCAGCTTGATGAATTCCAAACTTTTTCTGCAACAATTACACTTGTCAGACAAGAGTATTTTTGTGATTTGTTGTAACCCCCTGCCAAAAACATATTGAGATCACAAAGTGCTGCGTGAAGTGATGCCTCATCTGAATCCCATCTTGGTGAATTGGAAATATAATAAGATGGCAGGGCCTCTTTATAGGTGAAGTGGTGACCAGGTCTGCAGGGGTTTAAGTATATATAAAGCATATTTAAACTCAAGAACAAAAATGTAATACATTGCAATTTACAGATCTTTAGGATGAATTCATACTGGTAGTGAGGTTGGGGTGTGTTTACCTGCTTTCTTCCAGGAACTGTTGCCAGCCTAGGGATAAGCAAGAATGCTTCTGGCAGTCTCGCAAAAATTTCCCTAACTTCCAATGGTTCCGCGAAAATTCAGTGAACCGATTTTGTGAAACCATCGGAAGATCGAGGATATTAAAACAGGAAGATTCTCAGAGCTGCACTCAGCCCTGGGAATCCTCCTGTTTGTGATCCCCGGGCACCTCTAGTGCCCCGGGGATCCCACACTCTTCTCAATAATTGCAGCCACGGCGGCAATCATTGAGAAGATGCCCGGCACTAAAGGTTAAATGGGGAGAAGTCTCCCCATTCAAAAGCAAAATTTGGAGTCATGTCCAAGTTGAAGTGGATTTCAGGTGTATCCAGTAAAGTAGGTTGGTTTTAACCTGGTTAGCTTGTCTCTTTTTGTCTGTAACGTTTCTTCTAGACCCATTGTACTCATTAATGTAAATTAGTCATACCTGCCCCCTCCCTATAGAGGTTTACTTGTGCTGCGTGGTATGGCCATTACTTAACACAGGGTACTACAATGTTGAAATAGGAAGTCGCAAGTGTAGTGTAAGGCCCAGGTTCAGCGTCAATGCTCACCAGACACCAATCCCCCAATTTAACTCTGTATTCTTCACCTATAGCAAGCCCCCGCTAAGCCTCAGTAAGTTAGTTGCGACATTCCAGGACATGGTTGCCCCCAGGACTTCTGTGCACACAATATGTATGTGCAAAAAAACTGACGAAGGACCAGTAGCCCCCAAAATCAAGACACTGGGAGTACAAAACTAAAAAAGACAAAAAAGTGGAAAGGCTTTGATTAAGTTTTAAAGGAGACTACAAAGAAACGGTAAAAGCAAACATGCCATAGTGAGAAGTAATGTATTTAACTTTCCTATACATGAGTATTTCATTTTTTTCTTTTATTGATTGCTGCTTCTTTGAAACTACTTTGAGTCAATTAGTCAGGTTTGATATGAACAACACTTCCTTAAAGATGCTTTAATCTCTAGGGATCTATGGAAGTGGTAGCGGAAGATAACACTAACCAGCCCCAGACCCTCTTCATAATACATGAAAAAGGGAGATACTAAGAATGTATGACCACTCTCATTATCGCGTGTCCTTGAGTTATTTTACCCACTTACTATATCCTGTAGCTGGAGCTGAGCTAAGAAACATTTATATTTTGCAATTATCATACATAAATTTGCATAGATCTTGTATGGCTTTCTTATGAAATTTAAAAAGAAGTGTGACTTACAGGAAGATGACAGTCAGTAAAACATGTAATAAGAATGATGGCAGATAAGGGAAAATATGTCAGAGCATGCTTCCTAAGCTGGAGAGAATATAGCTAAAGCCCCAAAGGATTTCCACAATATTTCTGTATGAGAAGATGGGGAAAATTTTTAAATTGGAGGATGAGTCTGATCACCAAGTGTCATTGCAGCAGAAATAAGAGAATTATTGAAATTACCCCATTCATAAAAAGTGGCATGATTTGCATTCAGGTAGCATGATTCAGGTGGTGATTGCTATTGATTACTGCTGGTTCTAATACTACTTCTATATATATAAAGCAGGATCATCAGTGTACAAATCACCATATTGCAATCCCTACTCACTACTGGTAGTAAACACCATTGGCCAAAATGGAGAGCAATGGAGTTTTAGAGGGGACGTTTGTATTAAACATCCCAATTGCCACTTTTGCTTTTCTACATGTATTTTCTTTCTCTGAATTAAAAGAATTTAGTCTGTTCTCTAACCCTGAATGATCACCTTGCAAGGAATAATTCACTTAGCTTAGTGAGTGTGGTAATTTCACTTTGGAAAAATACCCAATCATGTACAAGGAAATAAAGAAAAAAAATTAATTTTACTTTGCACCTGATTGGATAGCTAAGTTCTCAAAGCTTCATCTCAATAGACCAAGACTGGCCATTAGGTTGGGGTGGAATTACTGATTCCTCATGCTAGTGAACCGCTGCCTTGGGGGAGATGCTATATGTAGCTTTTACCAGACGCAGCCCAGTAGAGAATGAATGGGGGTGGCCGCAAGCAGTATAGTACCAGGCATTGTTTCCTGTTGTCAAAATTTGCAGATACTGGTTCTGTAAGAACCAGCATTGTATTCGAGTGATCAAGCAGCTGGTGAGGTGCCAGCCACCGGGAGTCACGCAGGATCACTTGATTCGAAAGACAGGTCTGAACCTAGCCTTGCTAAGCTAAGTGAAATAACCTTTGCAAGAGATCATTCACTTTGCTAGGTGAACAGCCAGCACTACGTTAGTAAAACAGCCTCCTTATAATGGAAGAGGGCTATCACATATCTGTTCTGACAAATGTACATTCCCTGCATAGTATTAGGCTGGCCAACATCACAGCCTAGGCAGGATTAGGGCAAGGCAGGTTCTCTTAGCATCATAGTGGTGTATTGTTCTTTCCTTATATTGGTAATGCTATTCTCAGTTTTGGCATGCTAAGGAATAAGGGGAGCACCTATTAAAATACAATAAAATTTGCATACTGTATCTGACAGTAAAATGGTAAACTGAATATACAGAAATACCATAGCCCGTCCATCTCTAACAGGTGAACATGCACAATGATAATCCTAAATTTGCAGACATTTGCATAAGCATGACAGGTCCTCTTTCGTTAAAAACAAGTTCAAGGTAAGATTAGAGAATTGGTTAGATTTCATGCCCTCTGTGTGATTACAAAACATGTTTTACCTTTGCCAGTCTTCCACCCCTCCTCTTCCCCCTTTAGGTCTCAGGATAAAAGGACGGATTTTAATGAAAACTCAGAGATCATGTATGGGTAGTGCAGATTTTTTTTAAGGTGGTAAATGTGATTATAGTTTTGCTGATTTAAAAGCAGTTCAAGAGCTTAAGTCAATTCATTTTGACACGTTGATGTTTGGAAGAAGAGAGAGAGCCGGGATGATGTGTTTTGGGTCCGATCCATCCTGACAGTAGGACATGAAGACCTTGAAACACACTGACACGATAACAATATTCTGTGTGAAGAGGTGCTTTATTCCCAGGATCACCTTGTGCACTCCTGATGGGCACTTAATTAAAGGGTAGTGAAAAAAAAATCTTTATTTTTTGTCCTATATGGCAGTTTTGTTTACAGGGTCCAACATGCGGGTGGCCAATCAAAAAATATATATATATATATATATATTTATATATATATATATATATATATATATATATATATATATATACAGTATGTATATTATATATGTTTTATATTATATTATATTTTCTCTCTCTCTGTAGGCCCTTAAATATACCAAAATATTAACTATTAACTTTATTAATATAAATACAAATATAAATAACCAATGTAAATATAAACATCAATATAATCAAGTGTCAACAAATATTAGACACATAATAACAATAAATTACCTGTAAATAAAAATGAATAACCATTAAATAACAATTAAACAATTACACATAAACAACACTGACTCCCCAACTTCAGCTTTACTGGTCCTCGAAGGCCACCACATTATACCTTTTTTGGATCTGCACCTTAACACCAATTGCTCCTAGCCACCCATTCTCCACAACTCGGGAATGATATATACCTTCCATTTCTGTGTAGACCCCCCAACAATTTCCACCAAACAGTATTAATCAAAAACAGGAACTCCATACCATAGATGAGTCCCTAATACCATAACCATTGTTAACCATCCAGCACACTCCCCTCAAGGACCTCAATCACCCACACCCCAGGTCTAACCAAAACAACCCTATAATGCCACATGTTAACCTTATCAACCACTCAAGAGGGTGGTTGGTTTTTAACCCCTTGCTGTCTGCTCCTTGTCTGCCCAATCATGTCGGCCTTCCCCTATGCTCCTTCCTCACGCGTTACAGGCCTAACTTTAGCCCTTATATTGATAACTGTGTCCCTGGGAAGTGACTTAGATTCTCGGTACAGGCTTCTCATGTGACCTTGGCGTCTGCCCTAGTCAAAATTAAGCCATATGTACCCAGTCCTACTTCTTTAACTCAATTACATCATGCCTGTAATTGAGTAGACAACAGAAGCAATGGCATTTGACTGTTGAGTAACAAGGTGGGTCATGGTCTGCCAGGGCCATGGTTAGATCATGGTTAGTATATATCTGCTTAGTATATATATATTCACTATTATAAGTTAACTTTTAATAACTTCAGGCCTCATAGATGAGGATGAAATCTCATGGATTGTAAAAAAATGATAATGGAAGGCACAGGAAAATGATTTCCACCAGGACCTTCAGTATCATTTATGGTTGCAGTGTTTATGATTAATTAACCAGATATTTTATTAAAAGGGAAAAAAATGTATCTTCATATCTTGCTAAACTGTTAGCCAACATTTGGAAGTAATTAGTAATTGTAAATACCGTCTTCGGCATCCGTATTATGAGAGAGACACAAGGGAATGAGACTCCTACAGAGTCAATTGCTGTATTCACACACGATTCATGAATGATACAAATAAGCTGCAATATGAGCTTGAGATCTTGCCCCATCAGTAACCTTAGCCAACCCCCCCTTAGCAGGACGCTCGTGCCATCAATCATAATGTGAAAGCTGCTTCTAAGGAGGAGAAAGTGCGATGTATTATGTCTTTTGTTTATATATTTAGTGCAAAGCCTTTTGGGAACCATGTCAGAAGTAGCCAGCTGATTTACAACTTGACATGCGGACCAATCTTTATGATAATGAGGGGCTGCCAATTTGGCTTTTCTGGCTGCATTTTAATACATGTGGCCGAACAGAAATGTTTCTAGGTAGAAGAATAAAAGAAAAGACAACCAGCCAATGATTATATACCTAGGTATAGTTTTGATGTACAATTTGATAAGGGTATACTCCATCTCAGTAATGACCAGAACCGGATAAGGATAGGAGTAGGCAAAAGGAGGTCATGGCCAGGTGTTGGGGGGGTGGGTGACAGAGGGTTAATGAGGAGTGGTAGATCAGGAAAGTGGGCTAGGCGAGGTGATTGGGTAAAGGGGAGTCAGGTGGCCAGTAGGAAGGGTTAAAAGGTGCGAAGTAGAGGAAAAGGGGGGACAAGCAGTGGAGAGTTACCATCTCGTCCGCCATAATGGTTGTAGGGGTTCCGAGATGAAGAGTAGTGTAGCAGCTGAGATTCTTGGAGTCAAAGCCTTTATGGGCAGGTAATAGTAGGTGGTGGGACCCACCTTAGTGTGGTGTCCCAACAGGCATTTGGGAAAAGGTGTGATGTAAGTGACTGGTGGGATGGCGGCTTGCGGCTAAGTTTTTGTTTCAGAGTTGGTGGTGTGGTGGAACATTAATTGGTGAGGCAGCCCAGGTGTTGGAATTGTGTGGGGATGCCTTTGAGAACCAGCAGCCAGATGGTTATGTTACAAAGTTATGAGAATGTGATATTTATGTTACAAATGTAAATTAAATGTAAATTAAATTAATTAATTAATTTAAATTAAATGTAAATTAAATGTACATTAAAAGTTATTGTTAAAATCTGTAATAAAAGTTTGCTTGCAGCCATTATTGATTGAGGGTTTTAAGGGTCAAAAAGGGAGCACCATACGAGGAACCTGGGTCATACAAAAATATTTTACAGTTCGCAGGCAAAAAAATAAATATTTAAAAACAGCCCTGCATGCTATCCTTAACTTTAATCCAGAGCTGTTCTTCACAGTACAACATCTTGGTCACAAGTGGTCTTCCATCTTCCAAGTTGAATGATGCTGTGTGTCACATAAATGAGGACTTTATTGTGAATGCAAGGACATCATGACACTATGGTGATCTTTGCTCACAATGTACTGGTTTGGGTGTAGTGCAGATATCATCATGTCAATGCTAGTTTGTGTACTAGTAATAACCACCCAGTCCAGAGAAGAGGGGAAGAGCAATAATGGGTGCATGTGACATGCATGGTGAGCTTGGAAAGGGTAGGTATAATTCCAATTTTATACAGACAATGTGGGGAGCCTGGAGCCAAAGTTGGGCATTAGGGTGGGATTCTATCATTAGTATCTAAATTCTAGAACATACCGTGTGCCCTGGTGTGAAAATGTGTTTTGTAGGACCCTTTTCACCCTAGCATAGGACCTGTCATACCAGACAACAGAACTTCTCCCCTTCTCCATAATATAAGATTGGCCCTACAAGTGTGTTAGCATTCACTATCCAATCACAAGCTAGAAAGGTTCATGATCAATTTGTTTTGCTTAACTTGCTCTTGAGAAAAGTGTGGTCAGATCCTGACAGTACTTACCTATTTTAGATGTGAATTTAGATGTTTTCAATCAATGTCACTTTATTGTGTAGATTTTAACTGAAAGTAAATTGAGGTGAGAAATAATCTGGTACCACAATACAACTCTGAGATGAAATAAAAAATGAAAAAAAAAATGGAAATGAAATGAAAGGTGAAAGCATATTACAATTATTAGACAGGGTATCAATATCTCATCTGCTCCTCGATGATAACTGTCATGATCATTGCCAACAATTTTAATAGCATTGTGGTAACAAGCCAACATCTTTCCTTACATGCTAGGCACAGTGGTCGTCTGGTCGCTGGGTGGTGGATAATTGCCAGGATGCCAGGCATTAGGTATGTCTCTTCTCCTGGGTTTTCCAAAGACATAACAAGGCCGATCCAGTCAAGCTGTAGGTGAAAGCCGCATACAGGAACATTTTTACCTGCCAAAAGATTTGTAAAGTAATGCAGGCACCCCATTATTATTCCCATTGGTGCTGCGTGCCCCACATAACTATGTCTGTCTCTGGCATTCTCGCTAAATTTCCTCAAACTGATGGTCCTGCAAAATTTTGGCCAACCGATTTTGCGAAACCATCGGAAGATTGAGGAAATTATAACAGGAGGATTCACAGGGGATTCCCAGGATTCCCTGGGAATCCTCCTGTTTGCGATCCCCGGGGCACTAAAGGTTATTTAACCTCTAGTGCCAGGGATCACACACATTGAGAAGACCCCCAGGCACTAGAGGTTTTATTAACCTCTAGTTCCCCGGGATTGCAGTGAAATCCCAGAGCTGCAATCATTCTTGCAGCTCTGGAAATCCTGTTTGCGATTCTCGGCACTAGAGGGTAAATGGGGACAAGTATCCCCAATTCAAAACCTATAGTGCTCCCTGATTGGCTGAGGAAAGCCAATGGATGAGGACACTTGTAACCCACTTAACCTCTAGTGCCGGGGATCGCACACTGAGCTGATCAATGAATGCAGCCAGCGTTGCATTCATTGATCAGAGCAGCCTGAAACCTTTTTTTTTTTTAATTCGAGCTCGATTGGTGAATTTATACCAGCCATTCTCGCTTACAGTTTTGGTAAGGGAGAACAGCCCAATTCATCGCGAGATCGAGTTTTAAAAACTCGCTCATCCCTAATAATAACGCAGTGCTATAGAAGAGTGTGACAGCACTTTGCCATTCTTTAAATTCTTCGGGGTCTAATGATGAGCAGATCATTATGTCCAAAACCGGAAACACTATGGAGGGGAGTGAACTGCTCCAAAAGGTCCCTTAAGTGAATCTATGTATGTTTTATGTATGGTGAATATAATATCCACTTACATTGCTGGGATGGCACAGGACCAGGGCACTATCTACATGGAGTTTGCTTTTCCCTGTGTTTGTGGGTTTCCTTCCACATTTCAAAAACATTCAGTTAGGGTATTGCCCCCCTCATATTTAACTTAGAATGTGGAAATTACATAAAACTTTGGTGGGATATTAGATTGTGAACCCCTTTGAGGGACAACTATTGACATTAAGAAGCTCTGTGCAATATGTTGTTGCTATATAAATACTGGATAATAATAATTGTCCCCACCCTCCATTTCCATGATCAAAAGTGTACTAGAAAACAAGGTAATAATAATACTTACCTTACTCTGGAACAAAATGGGTCTCTGGTTAAAAATAAAGTGGAGGCTCAAATGCACAGCATTTAATCTCCTTGCGCCCCTGCCATTCTGTAAATTGGTTCTCTAGAGAAGGTGAGGGCCCTGTGCCCTACTCTAACACTGGACCTTATCTTACTCCAATCTACCGAATAGCTGGGTGTGACGCCACCTTCCTGTTTGGGTACAGTATTCTGGAACGCAGAGCAAGCAAAATCTTGTTAGAAGATGCCTCATCCCATTTCAAAGGGTGTCTTTTGGCTGCTTTGCATTCAAATCTTTTCAGAAGGCTTTGGCTCTAATCCTTGCCTAGGCAGGGGTGGATTAGGTGAATTCTAATTCTGTTTTAAATGAAGGTCTGCTTTTACTAGTGTACTTGGGAACCCATGTTTCACCCATGTGTGGACTCCCAGCCATCAAAACAATGAGCCAATATGCATTCACCTAGTATATATAAAGCCAGTGCAATACTTGGCCTTATGAGTACATGATGCAGCATGTGACCATCTTTATACATAAATCAAATGCTTATTGGCCCAATCATTTGGATGGGACATTTAAAGTGTTGGTGGGGAGTTCTAAAACAGAGCATGGGATGTGGACATCCTATGTGATCCCCATCCTCAACTTTCTCCAATTTTTAAAGAAATAAACATGAAGCTGGGCTTTTAGGTGCCTTGATGCTTTGCAATGTATATCAGATATTAATTACCTTGAACACTAATCATATAACTCTCAGTGACAATTTGTATATCTGCTATTTTTTGTCTTTATCCAGGGCCAGCATCTGCTTTTTGGACTGAAATGCTAGCTCAGATATTTCTCATGTAAATTTGATGCCAGTAGCATTCTTGGATGTAAAACACATATGAGCCCCTTATACAGCTTCTCATCTGCTACAAAAATGTTACAGTCTAATCACTGAGGGAGAGGAGACTTAAGCTGCGTACACACTTCCAATTTTTATCGTTGGAAATGAACGACGAACGAACGACGAACGACCGATTGGCCAAAAATTGTTCGTAAAAAAAGTAACCAACGACGCTGACCAACGAGGATAGTCGTTGGAAACACCTTCTTTCTTTCTTTCTTTCTTTCTTTCTTTCTTTCTTTCTTTCTTTCTTTCTTTCTTTCTTTCTTTCTTTCTTTCTTTCTTTCTTTCTTTGTATACCTCTAAAATATTTTAAAAACTGTGCGTATAATTGTTTCCAGACATTCTACACCCATCCGCTGGACTCCCGGCGTTGCATTTTTAAATATCACAATATCAGAATATCACCGGTATTTATTTACACATTGCAACAGAAATGGTGCCAGAGGCGTTTAAAAAAAAACAAAACAAAACAGAAAACAAATACAAAATCACTAGAAGAAAGTTTGTGACTTCCATATCTGCAGAAAAGTTAGTTAGCCTTGAAGTCACCTTAAAAGTTTCCATTTAGAGGAAATATAAACTTAAAGCTAAATCTAAAGACTGGCTGGTATAAAATATTACATTTAGTTCATATCTGCAGTATGAATGCAGAAAAATTATTGCTAGTCAACAATCATAAAAAATAATAATGAAAATGATGCTGCACAGTGTACTTACAGGGTGTCCTATATAGGGTGAAGCATGGCAAAGTAATTATTGGCTGAAGTGACTGTCTTGATTTGATCCTCAGCTTTTGCAAATGCCACCTGGGAATATTCAACTAGCTGATGGAACTAACAGAAACAAGTATGCTGGATGCACTGGATGGATGCAAAAAATAATAATAATAACATTAATAACACATGGCACATGTTACAATAAACTGCTCATTCCTGTGGTTACATTAAAGGGACGATCAATTTGAAGTTACTGATAGGGTTGCAGGAATGGTAAGGGCTATTTCACTACTACAGTGTAAAACTGCAGGGTTGGCAGCTCCTGGGCACTTAGCAAAATGCTGCTGCGCTGGGTAATCAGATTGGCACATGACGGCAGCTCTGGCACAATACTTCTAGCAACAACCATACATTTATTAGTGACATGTTGCTTATTCGTGATCTGCCACATGAAAAAAAGACATGGTGGAACATTGGTTGAGCCCATGGCAGAATTCTGCAGCTCACCGTTGGTCTAAAATGGCCCCACGTAAGTGGAATTGTGATAGGTTTACAGGTATTAGTATACTGTCATTGGGTTAGGTTACTGGAAGATCCAATTATAAAATGGTATTAAATAACTGCAGGTAGGTGTCAAGCGGTATTGTTGCACTAGTTAGAAAAGTAAGTTCACAAACTTGGCCATACTGTCTACAAAAAACCCTTTGGATCAGAAATGCAATCACACAAGTTCACATATTTGTATTTCAGCTGCATATTTAGCTGCTGGACCGGAGTGCACCGTAACAAAAAGGACACCTTTGCTGGAAAAGAATTTTTTCTAAAACCTGAACATCGCTAAAACAATACTTTTTTTTTTTTCGGTTAAAGGCCATTGAAATAATAACTTATTTTTTTTTTAAAAGGAAAAAATGGCTGTTTGGACATGTCAGTGGGTACTCAGCCCAGAAAATAATGGCTCGCTAGTGCCACATCATTCTATTTTGTGCTTGAAAATGGATGTTAAATTATATGTTATAAGTATAGACACACATTCCCCAAACTGTCATAGACACAGAGCTGGCAAATCACACTTACTCAGTGTCCTGCTAGACTTACCATTAATTCCTTTCTTTGTCATAGACATATTACTGGTGCATCCACTTGCTGCTAAAACACTGTGTGACCTGGCAATTCACACATATTAAATGTCATCCGCTGATCAGAGTTATATAAGTGAGAGGAATACAATGAAACATTAAAATGGAGTCTTAAAGGACCTCCACTATCTGACCAATAAACAAGATATCTAAAATCTAATATGTACTTAGCACAAAGGTCACTCTACTTTATTTCTCCTAAAAAAATGGAAGCAACAAAATTGTAGCAATTTGGAACAGCAAAATGCCGTGTGAGCGCCTACATGTACTTTCAGGTTTTTTCCTATCTGAAACATAAACTGAGTTGTAAAACCACTGTAAAAAAATTAAAGCCATCTTCTTTTTATTTAAATAATCTTGGGTTTGGTCAAGCAGGTGCTAAGTAAGGTACACAGGTAAAATATAAAGTAAGCAAAAAAAATGGTCCAAAATAGCAATGGATTGATGGTCACTTTTTAGAGGACATGTTCAGATGGATGGTCAACTTACCAGTTAACCATTTACTGGACACTTAATATTATTGGTTGAGCATCCAATGACAGCTGCAAATGGCTGTAAGGTATGTACAGGTATTGATGAAATACCCTAAACTGACAAAGTAGTAATTGTCCAGTGTTGTGGCTGCTTGGCACATGTAACGGACAGGTATAAGGAGCATCTTGTCTTTTTATTTTCCTTGTTCCTCCAAAATGCCTCCAAAAGGCTTCCATTTGGCTTTTAACTAATTATAATGCCTAAAAGGCATTTACATCATCCTATTTCTGTCTATAAATGTGGCTGACAACCTCACTGGCTATTAGAAACTCCTGAATCTGACTCCCAGATTGTGGTGCTGGGTTTGCTCCACTGGCTACATCTTTAAGACCATAGGCTAAAAAGAATTAGGAACTAGTGAAAGCAGTATGGCATTAACAGTAACTTGAACCAGCCACCAAATGTCAGAAGAACATCTTACTAGTATCAGCTTGGACTAGCAACCAAGATACCAAATGTGTTGTCAGCAAGAAAAAACTGGAATGGCAAACAGGACACAGGATCTGCAGTCACAAAAATGATTTTATACAGTAATAGGAATGCAGGAATGGTTTTTATTGGGAAGAAAACCTGAAATTGAAGAAAAACACTAAGATAGCAATGCAAGAACACCGCTCCTCAGACATTAAATAAATGCATTGGGCTGCCTAAAATCTGACCACCCTGGCAACACTCTGGTGATCCTAGGTCACCCACAGAAACGAGAGGAACACCCAGTCAGAGGAACACAACTGTCCATTAATGCTCAGTATTCAGGACCATAGTGCTGAGAGCAAAGTACACTTGAAAGGCTGCATAACATTTATTAGGTTGTAAAGGTCTCCTATTTCTCCTAAAGCAGTAGCCTCTACGCCAATGTTTTTAAACCTCTTTAACATGGAGAACCTCTCAAAATAACTTTCAGGTTTTCAGGGAACCCCTGCTATTAGTATATTCACAGCTCACTGTTTAATGTGGTGGTCATTGAGAAGAATGGCTCTTACATAGCTGGCCAGTTGGAAGGCTGCCCCCCTTACAGATAATTGGTGTCAGTGATAATTGACCTGAGAGTTACAAACTGCTAGAACCTTTGGAGGAACCCTGGTTGAGACTCTGGAGGAACCCTGGTTGAAAACACTGCTCTATGTACCCCCTGTAAGCTCTTTAATGAGGATGAACTTTTCTAATTTAAGAGAAATAGGTTTTGCCTTTGCTAGGAGACCATCACTTCCACCCAGTGTCCTCCTTAGCAGCTAGCTGTGAACAGACCCTTCTATTCCCTTTGTGCCTGCTTTTAAAAGAAACAAACTTTGATTATTTTATGCTTTTTCTTGCATCTTGAATGTAATTGAGCTTTAATACCAGTATAAAAAATAACAATAGCTCCTTTATTAAGTGTTATTGTTTTAATGGACAGAAGACTGATTACAACAAGGTAATTTATTCTATAGAATATTAGTACACTGTGGTTGATTTCAAGGACTCTGTGGAGTGTAAAGAACTACATGCATGCTTCCAATGCCATGCATAACTTCGCCTGTACATGAACGAGGTATCTGTACAATCTACTCTTAGCAAACAAACCACTGACAAAAGATAGAGGGTGATTTACATGGACAATGTAAAAAAGTGTTCGGACAAAGAGGCTTCTGTGTGGGCACAGACTGATAAGTACGCAGTGGCCTTGTGCACAACCATCATTGATGAGTTCTTATATAGCAAGTCATTATGTGCTTCCGACAGTGTTCTGTGGTGCTGCATGAAATATTTCTTCCAAGTCGTTTCAATTACATCTAATCATTGCGTTATGTGAAAAGGGCATTGGACCGTACACACCATATATATTGGTAGCCCTATATGGAAGTGTTTTCTGCCTCTTTTGGAATAACCATGGTACGTCACCACCATTTACATGTGTTGTGTTCACTTCAGTACATCTCAGCAGCACTTAGTGCTTACAGCTTGTGTAATAAGAAATTGCTTTGATTTAATGAAAATATGCCACAGCTTAGTTTCAGGAACTTGATGTTCTTCATCACGTACATAATGCCATCCAACTTATATGTTGATGCGGGGAGTAGATGTAAACCTGGACTGAATGACATCTTTTAATCTTTGTTACGTTTCAGTGCTGCTGCTACTTCTTTAAGGCCTCTTCATGTGTATATGTACTTAATGGTTGCATGGGATGTCTAAGGACAGGGTACCTGATGGTGACACCAATGGGCTATGTTTGAGTAATGTGTTTTGAATCAGCCACTTGTCTTTATCGGAAGCCTATGTGGGGAATTGACAATGCAGCTGAGGAAGACAGACAGAGTTTTGTTGCCATATGACATAAAATGTATATACAAAGACCTTAAAGAGTACCTAAACTCAGAATTTTTACTTTATATAAAAAGGGTAGAGAATGGGCATGTGCAGAAGGAGCCTTTTTGCTCAAAGAGAAATATTTGTGCGCAGTGAGATCGGCAAATTGTTTCTTCATCCTAGGTCACCCGATCTTGCGCCTGAGTCGGGTGACCTAGGATAAAGGACCCAGAAGAGAAGACGAGGATGCTGGCGCCCAGGGCACTGGCCCTGGGACGGACGCCGAGACGACGCAGGACCTGATGCCATACACCCCCAGAGCGATTGGACTGCCCTGCGGGGTTGAAGGTAAGTGTGTTTTTATTTTTTTTATTGTTGAGTATAGTTCCTGTTTTAATGATCACCAGGTAATATTTTGATGAAAGATGCAGATTTATGCTAAACTTCAGAATTAAAAATAAAATCATAACAGTTAGGCTACCTTTGTTTGGATGGCGCTGCCATCAGGTTGTTGGTGCTCCTTAGCTTTTTCAATTTAGAATGCAGGATTATTGGTCCTCATTGTAGAGAAATGAGAACCAGGCAGGAATGTGTATATTCATTTATTAAAAGAAAAGAGACTACCATTGATATTACTTAAACAATCATACAAGTTTCCTGGTTGGTTTGCTGGCACTTCATTGAGTCATAACACAATACAATGGCAGCTAGAACCACCCAGAGTTGCCCCTTTCGTTTGAGTATGATGTAGATGCCCTTGGGAATCCAACAAGGTCATCAACATTATGATAAAAATGCCTTGGTTTGGCTATAGGCATAGCAGGCCATGCGGTTGAGAAGGGACCCAGAACTGTCTGGCTATACAGCAATTATTCAGGTGACAATAGCATTTAGATAAAAAAGGATGCATATAAAAAGTTGAAATCTCTTTACCATTGCTTTGAACGCAATTAGCATTCTGTATCACGAAAAGAACTGCATTTGGATTGGAAATTAAAGAGCCAGAGCTCTCCTAATGATATTTATAGGGCCGATAATGCATAGTTACAGCCCCGTGAACATGTACAGGTTTACTATATTTTCTGATTGAGGTGGACAATCCCTTTAAATGTTCTACTTTTTGCAATAAAAACACAATTCCCCACCAGTCTTGATCATTCCAATTAATGATTATAAAAAAGCAATACAAAAAAAAAGCATATTCACATCTTACTGTGTGGAACTTAAAGAAGTTTACCAGGGACTATAGGAAAAAGCAGAATTAAACATGATTAATTAGTCAGTACTGCTGGCGAACATCGGACATCCTTTGTGCAAAAAACAAACAAAGTCTTCACTTCTCCTGCTAGTCTCATGATAACCAGCTCTTAATTGAAAGAATTAATAGGCAGCCTAGCAAATTGCCTTTCAGAGGAAAATTGAAGAATTGATAAAGCGGAAATGGCTTTTTTCTAATTTTGATTTCATGTTTGCTGAAACAGCAGGGCCCTTTTCCTCCCTCCACGCGTTCATTCTGGGGAGCCGCGTCTGTAGTGCTCTACTAACTGCCTATATAATATTTAGCTGACCTCAAACAAGGCTATTAAGGGCTTCTGTAAAGTACTGCGGCTTCTCAGGAACTTCCTATAAACTATTTAAACCAGAAACAAAATATCAGAAGTTGATTTTTTTTTCATTATATTTTTTTTCCTCCTACCACTGTGATAAATATATAATTCATATTTCTCCAAAAAGAAGGAATAGAAAATAAAACTATCTTCATTAGCTAACATCCTGCTGTGATCTTTTGTGAACTTGTGTTTTAGGAAGAATAATGGGTTACAATTAAAATCTTTGCCGGCTAATCTATGAAGAAGAAAAAAAAAAGTTTTCTTAAAAAAAAAAAAAAAAGAAAACTAAACAAGTCATCAAAAATGTACGAAGCGCATATTTTCTTATTAAAGAGGTTTATGAAACATTTCGGTTTTCTGAGTCAAGCATTTTGCACATTCCCACAGACTGCAAATTGCAGCGGCACTGTATATTCTCCCAGCTAAATAAAATACTCGGCGGACTGGCGTGCAGGCTCTGCAGTAATGGAAGTGATTGGACGAGCTACATTAATGGAACAATGTTACAAAATAGATGCAAATGGATGCAAGGGTGTAATAATATTTTGTCTCAATTTCCTTACAAGTGTTGATATAAGAAAAAAATATATATTGGTATTAAATTATTCAATATTATATCCATAGTTTGGTGGAAAAAAAGTAAGTTTAACATATTCAGTTCATGTGCATCAAATTCTAATACAAACCATGCTGGAATCTTTTTTCTTCTAGTAAATTTATTATGTTTAACTCAATGCTTTCTATCTTATTTGATTATACATTGTGGTCCCTTTCAAAATTTTTACTTTTATGTCAGAGTAAAAAAAAATATATATATAAACAAGTATGAATATATATATATATATATATATCTGTCTGGTTTTTCCTATATTTCCCATATTATCCTAGTATTGGGAGAAGTACAGAAAAATACTCCTCTGAAATTAAGAAAGTCTTAATAAAGCTTGGCATGTGTTTGGTATTTATGCACTTTCAACAGTTTTGCCGGGAACTCATTCCTCTCTTTTTCAGCTTTGCATTGGAACAATCTAATTAACAATGACTGCCAATGTATCATATGGTCCCACAGCAAATCAGGGCATTTTTTTGTATAGGGCACCATTTTATTGGAGTTTACCTCCCAGTGACCACCAAGGTAATGGACCGCTCTCTCTCCCCATTGACCACCAATGTATTAGGGTTATTATTTCCAGTGATCCTTAATGTAAAAAAGTACTATACCACTGACTAATAGTGTAGGGTGTGCTATACAACTGACCTCCAATGTATAGGGTCACCTTTACAACTGATCACCAATGTAAGGCTATGTTCACACTGGCCATGAGGTTGCTGTCCTTAAGGTTGAGGTTGAGGAAGTTACCACTTCCTCATCCCAGTGAACTGCTGCCTTGGGGGAGATGCTACATGTGCTTCCCCCCAAGGCAGCCCAACAGAGAACAAATAGGGGGGGCAATGAGCAGAACAAGTGCTGCTGACTGCCGACAGCTGTCAAATGTGAAGATGCTGGTTCTTTAAGAAGTGGCAGGGAGTCACGTGGGATCTCCCAATTTCGAGGCAGGTCCAAGCTTGCTCTAAGGGGGCATTACACTACTGACCACTAACTTAGGTGAGGATCTCTCCAAATGATAACCAATGTAAGGGACAATTTTTTGTTGTCCTCTCAATTCCAAGACAGGTCTGAATTTGCCCTAAGGGGGCACTACCCAATTTAACACTACCATAAGGGACAACCTTCTTTAAATGAAAACCAATGTAAGGGGGCCAACCAATCAAAGGGGCCACTGTCCTTAACAAAAAGAGTGTGGGGAAAGGGCAATCTTGCTATTTTTTTCTGGACATTTCTATTATTTGTTTCTGTGTATATAACTTATTAGTATTTTTCATGTGTAGAGCTGGATGTTGTAAAAATAAAATTCACTTTATACATCCCTTCTTCTTTTCTTATTTTAATTATTGTTTTATGTACAACTGACTGATTATTATAATGTACAGGAAACTATATATAAAAAATAGTTTTATCAGGGATTCCTAGAGATCTAAGAATAATTTTTAACAGGTAAAATGTGTAAGGAGTGCTCAAATAAAGTGAATCTATAGGGTGTCCATATTTTTAGTCTTAATAGAGTTGTTTCCCCTCTTATAGTAATGGGAAATGGAGCTGAATCAAGGGTACCTGACATTCTGACACATTATTTCACAAGTCCTATGCTGACCTTATCCTTTCTCCAAAGCCTCTATTTTTTACCTAATTACGAAAAATGTCGTGGATATATACATATATATATATATATATATATATATATATATATATTTTACTCAAAACCAGACTAGCTTTAAGGAATATTACATGTAGGTCATTTCATTTCTAATGGATTTGTATTCTATTATGGAAATTATATTTTACTTTCATTTACAAATGTTAATGCTGGGTTTTTATCACAGCATGGTGCAAAGAATTACATTAACAACCACTGTAAAACATTCAAATAACCGTCCAACGTAATCTCCTCATCTGGCTTGAGTTACTTAGGGAAAAGAGTCTCGTTCAAACAGTCTCATTGTGTCTGCAGATGATCCTGGTCACTCTCCATCTAATAATTTTCATTTAATCTAAATGGTGATGGAGGGGCCATGCTAATGAGATCCTTGTGGGGATGGAAAGTACAGGATGCTAGAATATGGTAAGTATTTTTTTATATATATATATATATATATATATATATATATATATATATATAAATAAATATATATAATGTATATAGTATGTCCATAAAAATGCCTCTAAAATTCTTACCAGATCTAGGATTTTATTGACTATAGGCCTCACCAGATCATGGCAGATATATTCTGTTTGAGTTCTAGAGTAAATGCTGAGCCTTCATCTGTACAACAAATACAAAACACCTCAATTAAGGCAGTCAAATTAATTTGTAGACCAAGACCAAGAGTATCATATAACGTTAGACTACTGTGCATTAAACCCAGATGATCTTCAAAGAAGGTCATGTTGAAGCATATGAAGTTGTAGGCACCTAAAGTTATATCCCTATTTGTTGTACAGCACTGCGTAATATGTTGGTGCTTTATAATGTATTTATAAAGCACCAACATATTACGCAGTGCTTATTAATAATCATAATAACCAAAAAGTTGAGCTTGACCCTTCCCGTTTCCACTCTAAACCATTCTATTGACCAGTTAAGAAAAGGATGGGACAAGCTCGGGAAATGCAAATACTTGGAGATGTAATCAGCTTCCATTGTCTTTGGATTTACCAAGCATGGCGTTTTTGTCTAAAAACAACTTCTTTCTATGTATTTTACCATATTCTCAGGTATTTTTGCACATTGTTTACATTGAAGAAATTGGGCCTGATTTATCTAAATTCTCCAAGATTGGATAAGGGAGACTATCATGGGAGAACTTGGTGGATTAAGCAAATCTGGAATTGATTTGGTCCAGGATTGGAAACATTTGATAATTAATAGTACATGATTTTTAAAACTTTACCTATCATTTATTTACTGGGCACTTTAATAATTTCTTGTCAGTAGTCACTGCCCGTTGTGTGTATTTATGTCAGTTTGATTGAACAGACTAAGCTGGTTGCCTTATGGCTTAGCCCTGACATTCAGGGGAGCACCCTGGCCTTATGGCTGGTTGTTCTCCATTAGTGCAAGTCTTCCTTTGGGAGAGCACAACTTAGTACTTGGTGGGCTGGTTTCAGCACACAAGGAACGAGACCTGCCCAGTTTTGGCTAGGCGGGTCAACTAACCCAGTCCCCCTGTCTAGAGCATTACACCCTGAGAGGGAGGGCAGGCAGGGCCCTTTCCCGAGAGAGAGAGAGGGAGGGCAGGCAGGGCCCTTTCCCGAGAGAGAGAGAGGGAGGGCAGGCAGGGC